>NC_092150.1:7148082-7158082 GCF_045791955.1 Oncorhynchus clarkii lewisi
CTTTAGTCCAGGTCTGGGAGGAGATCCCTCAGGAGACCATCCGCCACCTCATCAGGAGCATGCCCAGGCATTGTAGGGAATTCATACAGGCACGTGGAGGCCACACACACTACTGAGCCTCATTTTGACTTGTTTTAAGGACATTACATCAAAGTTGGATCAGCCTGTAGTGTGGTTTTCCACTTTAATTTTGAGTGTGACTCCAAATCCAGACCTCCATGGGTTGATAAATTTGATTTCCATTGATAATTTTTGTGTGATTTTGTTGTCAGCACATTCAACTATGTAAAGAAAAAAGTATTTAATAAGAATATTTCATTCATTCAGATCTAGGATGTGTTATTTTAGTGTTCCCTTTCTTTTTTTGAGCAGTGTAGTTTCACTGTCCAGATCTGTCTACACTTGTAAAATATCCAGACACAATTGCGTCTGACTCCCTCTGGAGGTTGGCAGGATAATCTGATGAAATGAAAAATCACCCGTTAGTTGAGGAACCCTGTTTTACTGTGTGGGAAGGCATCTGAGACCGGATATAAGAGCTGCTGCAGCGGTGTCTCCAGGACTGCAGAGGGGAAGTGACTGATGTCAGGCTGACAAGTATGGATCTGTTTCCAGTGGCGTCTATTCGTGGATGCCAAAGGGAAGACAGGCTTCCCAATTTAAAAATAAAAAAAATAATGTATCTTTCGTCTCTCTGTGTTTCCTAATTTTCCTTGAATTCGCAAGAGGCTGAATGTATCTCACAGGAGAAAGCATCCGAGCGAGTGAAACAGCGTCACTTTGTGTCGGTAGGCCATTTATCTGATGCTTTCTGATCCAACCATTAATACATACATTGTTGTGCCCCTGGCCCGAGATGATGGAAATTCAATATATAGCTAGATGTAGAAGGCTAATAATGTTAACTAGCTAACGTTGCCCATTAAAGGAAGTTAGGTTAGCGAGCAAGCATTGTATACAGGTAGCCTAGGACAACAACAAATAAAAGTGTGTACTTGCTGTATGACAGAGTGATAGACCGTTTTGTCAACATGAAAGAGAGGATGATGGCATTGGTGTTTCTCAACAAGTAGGGTGAGTTAACATGTTTCCCACTTGCACGAACACGCGCACACACAAATCAGAAACGTGGACAGCCAGGTCATATTTTGGCGTACAGTGATTGGACTAAATAGTTTTTGGTCTCTTTTTGTTATCACTGTATTAGACTAAGCAGAGGTGATTTGATGAATATTTTGCACATATTAGAAAACAGCACGTGAATCGGATACAGCACCGAGCAAAGTGATGGACAACGGACTCTGGATCTGTAAACAGCAGCGCTATTAAAAAAACAATAACCAAATTGTAAATAAGGTAGATATCTACATGTCATAGCATCGGCTTTCTTTCACAGTGGAATCAGGGGAGAGCGCGAACGCAGTCCCCCACTACCAGAAATTATGCAATCGAGATTTCCACATTTGAGAAATTCGCAGGGGTCAGCACAGCCGGAGTGCAATGGCTGAGCCTCGCCCTGGGTGAACCGCCTTCTTGATCACGGTGTCTCCCTTGCCAGGTAAGTATGAGTTGTACATGAGTAATGTGGGATAGTGGTTCCCGTGCAAACGTTTTAGCCTAATGGTTATAGCACCACGGCTATTGAGAAAAAAGCAAATCAATTAAATGAACGTTCAGTGTTATTTTGTCTACTTGTAGATGGAAAGGTGAAAACACGTTTGAACTGTTATTTTACTCGTAAAATATGAGTGTTTTTGCATATTCCCAGGATGCAATTCTGCAGAACTTAGCATAACAAAATCCTTTTTAGTAAACGTGTCTGATAGCTGAAACTATAATAAATGATTAGAAATGCCCCTGAGTAACATCCCAAAAATATTCTGAAACACACATAAAGCCAAGTGAATGGAATTTGTGATTTTATTTAGCCTTTCTCGTCTCGTGGTTCTTTTAATCTTCCAGAGAAAAGCCAGACTGCAATTCTACTATAGACCACTAGTGGCCACCCTCCCAGTCCCACACAGCCACCCATGCAGGCACATTGAAACAGGGAGCGCTGATACAGTTAGAATAACATTATTATATATTATATTAGTATTGTATTTCAACCACACCACCTCTTAATTAACAAATTAATAAACTGAAAGAATGTTACTGTCAGCTGTTCTCTGATAATACAAGGGAAGTGTGGACTGCTGAAAAAAACGAAGAAAAAAAACGAATGAGCATTGATCAAGAGTCATCAAAATTGTTAAAAGGTAAAAAAAAAAAAAACGAATCTGATAAATGCAACAGTTTGACAATGGATGAAGACACTCCTAACGTGTTACAGTTGTTCAGTGGTGGAAAAAGTACCCAATTGTACATACTTGAGTAAAAGTTCAGATACCTTAATAGGAAATGACTCAAGTGAAAGTGAGTCACTCAGTGAAATACTTCTTGAGGATTTAAATATACTCAAGTATCAAAAGTAAATGTAATTGCAAATATGTACTTAATTATCAGAATCATTACAAATTCCTTATATTAAGCAAACTAGATGGAACAATTGTTTGTGTTTAAAAGGTAAATAAAAAAATTACAGACAGCAAGGGGCATACTCTATCACTCAGACATCATTTACAAACAAAGCATTTGTGTTTAGTGAGTCCGCCAGATCAGAGGCACTCGGGATGACCAGGGATGTTCTCTGTTTAGTGAGTCCTCCAGATCAGAGGCAGTAGGGATGACCAGGGATGTTCTCTGTTTAGTGAGTCCTCCAGATCAGAGGCAGTAGAGATGACCAGGGATGTTCTCTTGATAAGGGCAGTAGAGATGACCAGGGATGTCCATTTGGACTAGACCTGTCAGTTTTATGTAAATGAGATTCCATTTGGACTACACCTGTCAGTTTTATGTAAATGAGATTCCATTTGGACTACACCTGTCAGTTTTATGTAAATGAGATTCAATTTGGACTAGACCTGTCAGTTTTATGTAAATGAGATTCCATTTGGACTACACCTGTCAGTTTTATGTAAATGAGATTCCATTTGGACTACACCTGTCAGTTTTATGTAAATGAGATTCCATTTGGACTAGACCTGTCAGTTTTATGTAACTGAGATTCCATTTGGACTAGACCTGTCAGTTTTATGTAAATGAGATTCCATTTGGACTACACCTGTCAGTTTTATGTAAATGAGATTCCCTTTGGGCTACACCTGTCAGTTTTATGTAAATGAGATTCCATTTGGGCTACACATGTCAGTTTTATGTAAATGAGATTCCATTTGGGCTACACCTGTCAGTTTTATGTAACTGAGATTCCATTTGGACTACACCTGTCAGTTTTATGTAACTGAGATTCCATTTGGACTACACCTGTCAGTTTTATGTAAATGAGATTCCATTTGGGCTACACCTGTCAGTTTTATGTAAATGAGATTCCATTTGGACTACACCTGTCAGTTTTATGTAAATGAGATTCCATTTGGGCTACACCTGTCAGTTTTATGTAAATGAGATTCCATTTGGACTACACCTGTCAGTTTTATGTAAATTAGATTCCATTTGGACTACACCTGTCAGTTTTATGTAAATGAGATTCCATTTGGGCTACACCTGTCAGTTTTATGTAAATGAGATTCCATTTGGGCTACACCTGTCAGTTTTATGTAAATGAGATTCCATTTGGACTACACATGTCAGTTTTATGTAAATGAGATTCCATTTGGACTACACCTGTCAGTTTTATGTAAATTAGATTCATGCAGACAATTAACCCAGACCCATTTGATGACATTTTTGTTGTTGTAGTAATGTCTGCGTTGTAATTGCAGAAGGTATAGCTTTAATGTAGGCTTTAGATTGCAATTTTGACCATACACTTCATACTCACCGAAAGAGACCACGTGTGCCACGTGCGTATCTAAAGAAACCCTGAGAAATAACAAATATAACAACTACCACTGTTACAATTCATGAATTTCATGTATGGCAGTTATAAGTTTTGTTGCCATTGTATAATATTCAATTATTATGTTTGTTTATTGTTGTGCTTTTTCTGTTTTTGATTTTGTATTGTTGTCATGGAAATAGTATCCAAACTATTTCAATGTGACAAATGTATTCCTGTTTGTGTAAACAAATATTATTACTTGGATGCATAATAAAAATTAATAAAAAATGGTGTCTTGTATTTTTTAAGTAAAACTTGTTATCATGGCACCGAGGAGCGAAATAGCCTGGTCCCAGAGCTGTTTGTGTTGTCTTGACAACTCCTTTGGGCATTCACATGACAACAACCATAGGAGTTAAATAGATATGGAACCAGGCTTGGTCGCAAAACACACATTGATAAAGTTTGTTGGTAGAAAACCTGTTGCATAATGCCATCACTTTTGGCCATTAATTTATAACCAAACAGACTCATAAAGGCTCCTGTTCTGTAATGTGACAGATTAAACCACCATGATCCAATGACTGGCTGCCTTTCTGTGAATAAATCGGATATTATCCACAATACCACCTTGACAAGTGGTAAGTAACAATTGTAATTTGTGAGCCATTGGATCATAAAAGGCTGTTATCGCTATCATACAATCGATGTCTCCATTGAATGCCTCTGTTCGTAGATTGAGTGGAATGTCTGGGTTTTTACCTGAGGATCACAAGCCGAGCTGCAGCTGGAAGGTCCTCAGCTCCAGAGCCGAACAAGAAGAGTCCTCAAACACAACATTCCCAAGACAAAACTCTTTCTCGCTATTACAGGGCCTTTCTGTCATCCTGTGAAGATCCATCCTCTCCCTGGGGCCAGTACTGTTTTCTGTTCAACCTCGGGGCAGTCTATGTGGCGGTAGGTAAACCCCAGAGGGTCTGAAGTGCCTGGGGAGATTCTTGAAACAGCAGTGGCTTGACTGAGGTCATTGGAGACCTCTCTTTCCACATGGGCCTGGTGTACAAGGCACTACACAGGCTGGACGAGGCTCTAGTGTTCTTCCAGAGGACAGTCAAGAGTTATTCACTTTTAGAAAAAAGGGTTCCAAAAGGGATCTTCGGCTTTCCCCAAAGGACAACCCTTTTTGGTTCCGGGTAGAACCCTTTTTGGTTCCGGGTAGAACCCTTTTTGGTTCCGGGTAGAACCTTTTTTGGTTCCAGGTAGAACCCTTTTTGGCTACATTTAGAACTCTTTTGGGTTCCATGTAGAACTCTCTATGTAAAGGGTTTTACATGGAACCCCAAAAGGGTTCTACCTGGAACCAAAAAGCCTCCTTCAAAAGGGTTGTCCTATGGGTTGTCCTACAGCCGAAGAACTGTTTCAGGGTCTAGATAGCATCTTTTTTTCTAAGACTATAGGAGGTATTGCAGGCTATGGATAGGTCTACGTCTGCCTATCATACAACGTATCATGGTAGGAGGGACTTTTTGTTCATTACTTTGTTTATTGAATCTATAATATTAAACTGCCTTCGGAAAGTATTCAGACCCCTTAATTCTAAACTGCCTTCGGAAAGTATTCAGACCCCTTCATTCTAAACTGCCTTCGGAAACTATTCAGACCCCTTGACTTTTTCCACATTTAGTTACATAACAGCCTTACTCTAAAATGGATAAAATAAAAAAATGTTCCTCAATCTACACACAATATCCTATAATGACAAGACGAAAACAGGTTTTTTATTTTATTTTTGCAAACGTATTAAAAATAAAAAGAGAAAATACCTTATTTACACAAGTATTTCAGAATCTTTGCTATGAGACTCGAAATTGAGTTCAGGTGCATCGTGTTTCCATTGATCATCCTTACGATGTTTCTACAACTTCATTGGAGGCCACCTGTGATAAAGTCAATTGATTGGACATGATTTGGAAAGACACACACCTGTCTATATTAGGTCCCATAATTGACTGTTGCATGTCAAAGCAAAAACCAAAACATGAGGTCGAAGGAATTGTCCGAAGCGCTCCGAGACAGGATTGTGTCGAGGCACTGATCAGAGGAAGGGTACCAAAAATGTATGCAGCTTTGAATGTCCCCAAGAACACAGTGATCTCCATCATTCTTAAATGGAAGTAGTTTGGAACCACCAAGACTCTTCCTAGAGCTGATTGCCCGGCTAAACTGAGCAATTGGGGGAGAAAGGCTTTGGTCAGAGAGGTGGCCAAGAACCCAATGGTCACTGACAGAGCACCAGAGTTCCTCTGTGGAGATGGGAGAACATTCCAGAAGGACAACCATCTCTGCAGCACTCCACCAATCAGGCCTTTATGGTATCGTAGCCAGACAGAAGCCACTCCTCAGTAAAAGGCACATGACAGCCCGATTGGAATATGCCAAAGACACCTAAAAGTCTCTCAGACCACGAGAAACAAAATTCTCTTGCCTCATGAAACCAAGATGTAACTATTTTTGGCCTGAATTGTTCATTTTTTTTGCTTTGTCATTATGGGGAATTGTGTGTAGATTGATGAGGAAAAAACTATTCAATTGATTTTAGAATAAGGCTGTAACGTATCAAAATGTGGAAAAAGTGAAGGGGTCTGAATACTTTCCCGAATGCACATTGTGCCCATATTTCCAGGATGTCTATGTAATGGATGTCAAATGGCTAGCTAGTTAGCGGTGGTGCGCGCTAATAGCATTTCAATCGGCGACGTCACTTGCTTTGAGCCCTTGAAGTGGTGGTTCCCCTTGTTCTGCACGGGCCGCGGCTTATGTGGAGCGATGGGTAACGATGCTTCGTGGGTGACTGTTGTCTGTGCTGAGGGTCCCTGGTTCGAGCGCGGGTATGGGCGAGGTTCGAGCGCGGGTATGGGCGAGGTTCGAGCGCGGGTATGGGCGAGGTTTGAGTGCGGGTATGGGCGAGGTTCGAGCGCGGGTATGGGCGAGGTTGGGTATGGGCGAGGTTCGAGCGCGGGTATGGGCGAGGTTGGGTATGGGCGAGGTCGAGCGCGGGTATGGGCGAGGGGATGGACGTGAAGATATACTGTTACATCTACACATGGAATTTTAAAAAAAATGTGTCTGTATTGTGACCAGATTTCCCAGTCCTTTTCTGTATGCAAAAAATTATTTTCAGTTATTCTTTCAAAATATGATTAATTTATTGTAAGAAGGATATTGATGTAATCAGTCAACGGTGCCAACTGTCAGTACTTTTAGAGGGCGGGAAAATGTATTATTTAAATACACTGCTCAAAAAAATAAAGGGAACACTTAAAAAACACAATGTAACTCCAAGTCAATCACACTTCTGTGAAATCAAACTGTCCACTTAGGAAGCAACACTGATTGACAATACATTTCACATGCTGTTGTGCAAATGGAATAGACAACAGGTGGAAATTATAGGCATTTAGCAAGACACCCCTCAATAAAGGAGTGGTTCTGCAGGTGGTGAGTACAGACCATTTCTCAGTTCCTTTGCTTCCTGGCTGATGTTTTGGTCCCTTTTGAATGCTGGCAGTGCTTTCACTCTAGTGGTAGCATGAGACGGAGTCTACAACCCACACAAGTGGCTCAGATAGTGCAGCTCATCCAGGATAGCACATCAATGCGAGCTGTGGCAAGAAGGTTTGCTGTGTCTGTCAACGTAGTGTCCAGAGCATGGAGGCGCTACCAGGAGACAGGCCAGTACATCAGGAGACGTGGAGGAGGCCGTAAGAGGGCAACAACCCAGCAGCAGGACCGCTATCTCCGCCTTTGTGCAAGGAGGAGCAGGAGGAGCACTGCCAGAGCCCTGCAAAATGACCTCCAGCAGGCCACAAATGTTCATGTGTCTGCTCAAAGGGTCAGAAACAGACTCCATGAGGGTGGTATGAGGGCCCGACAGCCACAGATGGGGGTTGTGCTTACAGCCCAACACCGTGCAGGATGTTTGGCATTTGCCAGAGAACACCAAGATTGGCAAATTCGCCACTGGCGCCCTGTGAGATCCTCAGACCCCTTGTGAGACCATATGCTGGTGCGGTTGGCCCTGGGTTCCTCCTAATGCAAGACAATGCTAGACCTCATGTGGCTGGAGTGTGTCAGCAGTTCCTGCAAGAGGAAGGCATTGATGCTATGGACTGGCCCGCCCGTTCCCCAGACCTGAATCCAATTGAGCACATCTGGGACATCATGTCTCGCTTTAGTCCAGGTCTGGGAGGAGATCCCTCAGGAGACCATCCGCCACCTCATCAGGAGCATGCCCAGGCATTGTAGGGAATTCATACAGGCACGTGGAGGCCACACACACTACTGAGCCTCATTTTGACTTGTTTTAAGGACATTACATCAAAGTTGGATCAGCCTGTAGTGTGGTTTTCCACTTTAATTATGAGTGTGACTCCAAATCCAGACCTCCATGGGTTGATAAATTTGATTTCCATTGATAATTTTTGTGTGATTTTGTTGTCAGCACATTCAACTATGTAAAGAAAAAAGTATTTAATAAGAATATTTCATTCATTCAGATCTAGGATGTGTTATTTTAGTGTTCCCTTTATTTTTTTGAGCAGTGTAGTTTCACTGTCCAGATCTGTCTACACTTGTAAAATATCCAGACACAATTGCGTCTGACTCCCTCTGGAGGTTGGCAGGATAATCTGATGAAATGAAAAATCACCCGTTAGTTGAGGAACCCTGTTTTACTGGGTGGGAAGGCATCTGAGACCGGATATAAGAGCTGCTGCAGCGGTGTCTCCAGGACTGCAGAGGGGAAGTGACTGATGTCAGGCTGACAAGTATGGATCTGTTTCCAGTGGCGTCTATTCGTGGATGCCAAAGGGAAGACAGGCTTCCCAATTTAAAAAAAAAAAAAAAAAATGTATCTTTCGTCTCTCTGTGTTTCCTAATTTTCCTTGAATTCGCAAGAGGCTGAATGTATCTCACAGGAGAAAGCATCCGAGCGAGTGAAACAGCGTCACTTTGTGTCGGTAGGCCACTTATCTGATGCTTTCTGATCCAACCATTAATACATACATTGTTGTGCCCCTGGCCCGAGATGATGGAAATTCAATATATAGCTAGATGTAGAAGGCTAATAATGTTAACTAGCTAACGTTGCCCATTAAAGGAAGTTAGGTTAGCGAGCAAGCATTGTATACAGGTAGCCTAGGACAACAACAAATAAAAGTGTGTACTTGCTGTATGACAGAGTGATAGACCGTTTTGTCAACATGAAAGAGAGGATGATGGCATTGGTGTTTCTCAACAAGTAGGGTGAGTTAACATGTTTCCCACTTGCACGAACACGCACACACACAAATCAGAAACGTGGACAGCCACATCATATTTTGGCGTACAGTGATTGGACTAAATCGTTTTTGGTCTCTTTTTGTTATCACTGTATTAGACTAAGCAGAGGTGATTTGATGAATATTTTGCACATATTAGAAAACAGCACGTGAATCGGATACAGCACCGAGCAAAGCGATGGACATCGGACTCTGGATCTGTAAACAGCAGCGCTATTAAAAAAAACAATAACCAAATTGTAAATAAGGTAGATTTATCTTATCTACATGTCATAGCATCAGCTTTCTTTCACAGTGAAATCAGGGGAGAGCGCGAACGCAGTCCCCCACTACCAGAAATTATGCAATCGAGATTTCCACATTTGAGAAATTCGCAGGGGTCAGCACAGCCGGAGTGCAATGGCTGAGCCTCGCCCTGGGTGAACCGCCTTCTTGATCACGGTGTCTCCCTTGCCAGGTAAGTATGAGTTGTACATGAGTAATGTGGGATACTGGTTCCCTTGCAAACGTTTTAGGCTAATGGTTATAGCACCACGGCTATTGAGAAAAAAGCAAATCAATTAAATGAACGTTCAGTGTTATTTTGTCTACTTGTAGATGGAAAGGTGAAAACACGTTTGAACTGTTATTTTACTCGTAAAATATGAGTGTTTTTGCATATTCCCAGGATGCAATTCTGCAGAATTTAGCATAACAAAATCATTTTTAGTAAACGTGTCTGATAGCTGAAACTATAATAAATGATTAGAAATGCCCCTGAGTAACATCCCAAAAATATTCT
>NC_092150.1:7163082-7308082 GCF_045791955.1 Oncorhynchus clarkii lewisi
ATGCTGGTGCGGTTGGCCCTGGGTTCCTCCTAATGCAAGACAATGCTAGACCTCATGTGGCTGGAGTGTGTCAGCAGTTCCTGCAAGAGGAAGGCATTGATGCTATGGACTGGCCCGCCCGTTCCCCAGACCTGAATCCAATTGAGCACATCTGGGACATCATGTCTCGCTTTAGTCCAGGTCTGGGAGGAGATCCCTCAGGAGACCATCCGCCACCTCATCAGGAGCATGCCCAGGCATTGTAGGGAATTCATACAGGCACGTGGAGGCCACACACACTACTGAGCCTCATTTTGACTTGTTTTAAGGACATTACATCAAAGTTGGATCAGCCTGTAGTGTGGTTTTCCACTTTAATTTTGAGTGTGACTCCAAATCCAGACCTCCATGGGTTGATAAATTTGATTTCCATTGATAATTTTTGTGTGATTTTGTTGTCAGCACATTCAACTATGTAAAGAAAAAAGTATTTAATAAGAATATTTCATTCATTCAGATCTAGGATGTGTTATTTTAGTGTTCCCTTTATTTTTTTGAGCAGTGTAGTTTCACTGTCCAGATCTGTCTACACTTGTAAAATATCCAGACACAATTGCGTCTGACTCCCTCTGGAGGTTGGCAGGATAATCTGATGAAATGAAAAATCACCCGTTAGTTGAGGAACCCTGTTTTACTGGGTGGGAAGGCATCTGAGACCGGATATAAGAGCTGCTGCAGCGGTGTCTCCAGGACTGCAGAGGGGAAGTGACTGATGTCAGGCTGACAAGTATGGATCTGTTTCCAGTGGCGTCTATTCGTGGATGCCAAAGGGAAGACAGGCTTCCCAATTTAAAAATAAAAAAAATAATGTATCTTTCGTCTCTCTGTGTTTCCTAATTTTCCTTGAATTCGCAAGAGGCTGAATGTATCTCACAGGAGAAAGCATCCGAGCGAGTGAAACAGCGTCACTTTGTGTCGGTAGGCCATTTATCTGATGCTTTCTGATCCAACCATTAATACATACATTGTTGTGCCCCTGGCCCGAGATGATGGAAATTCAATATATAGCTAGATGTAGAAGGCTAATAATGTTAACTAGCTAACGTTGCCCATTAAAGGAAGTTAGGTTAGCGAGCAAGCATTGTATACAGGTAGCCTAGGACAACAACAAATAAAAGTGTGTACTTGCTGTATGACAGAGTGATAGACCGTTTTGTCAACATGAAAGAGAGGATGATGGCATTGGTGTTTCTCAACAAGTAGGGTGAGTTAACATGTTTCCCACTTGCACGAACACGCACACACACAAATCAGAAACGTGGACAGCCACATCATATTTTGAGGTACAGTGATTGGACTAAATCGTTTTTGGTCTCTTTTTGTTATCACTGTATTAGACTAAGCAGAGGTGATTTGATGAATATTTTGCACATATTAGAAAACAGCACGTGAATCGGATACAGCACCGATCGGACTCTGGATCTGTAAACAGCAGCGCTATTAAAAAAACAATAACCAAATTGTAAATAAGGTAGATATCTACATGTCATAGCATCGGCTTTCTTTCACAGCGAAATCAGGGGAGAGCGCGAACGCAGTCCCCCACTACCAGAAATTATGCAATCGAGATTTCCACATTTGAGAAATTCGCAGGGGTCAGCACAGCCGGAGTGCAATGGCTGAGCCTCGCCCTGGGTGAACCGCCTTCTTGATCACGGTGTCTCCCTTGCCAGGTAAGTATGAGTTGTGCATGAGTAATGTGGGATACTGGTTCCCGTGCAAACGTTTTAGTCTAATGGTTATAGCACCACGGCTATTGAGAAAAAAGCAAATCAATTAAATGAACGTTCAGTGTTATTTTGTCTGCTAGTAGATGGAGAGGTGAAAACACGTTTGAACTGTTATTTTACTCGTAAAATATGAGTGTTTTTGCATTTTCCCAGGATGCAATTCTGCAGAACTTAGCATAACAAAATCCTTTTTAGTAAACGTGTCTGATAGCTGAAACTATAATAAATGATTAGAAATGCCCCTGAGTAACATCCCAAAAATATTCTGAAACACACATAAAGCCAAGTGAATGGAATTTGTGATTTTATTTAGCCTTTCTCGTCTCGTGGTTCTTTTAATCTTCCAGAGAAAAGCCAGACTGCAATTCTACTATAGACCACTAGTGGCCACCCTCCCAGTCCCACACAGCCACCCATGCAGGCACATTGAAACAGGGAGCGCTGATACAGTTAGAATAACATTATTATATATTATATTAGTATTGTATTTCAACCACACCACCTCTTAATTAACAAATTAATAAACGGAAAGAATGTTACTGTCAGCTGTTCCCTGATAATACAAGAGAAGTGTGGACTGCTGAAAAAAAACGAAGAAAAAAAAACGAATGAGCATTGATCAAGAGTCATCAAAATTGTTAAAAGGTAAAAAAAAAAACGAATCTGATAAATGCAACAGTTTGACAATGGATGAAGACACTCCTAACGTGTTACAGTTGTTCAGTGGTGGAAAAAGTACCCAATTTTACATACTTGAGTAAAAGTTCAGATACCTTAATAGGAAATGACTCAAGTGAAAGTGAGTCACTCAGTGAAATACTTCTTGAGGATTTAAATATACTCAAGTATCAAAAGTAAATGTAATTGCAAATATGTACTTAATTATCAGAATCATTACAAATTCCTTATATTAAGCAAACTAGATGGAACAATTGTTTGTGTTTAAAAGGTAAATAAAAAAATTACAGACAGCAAGGGGCATACTCTATCACTCAGACATCATTTACAAACAAAGCATTTGTGTTTAGTGAGTCCGCCAGATCAGAGGCAGTAGGGATGACCAGGGATGTTCTCTGTTTAGTGAGTCCTCCAGATCAGAGGCAGTAGGGATGACCAGGGATGTTCTCTGTTTAGTGAGTCCTCCAGATCAGAGGCAGTAGAGATGACCAGGGATGTTCTCTTGATAAGGGCAGTAGAGATGACCAGGGATGTTCTCTTGATAAGAGCAGTAGAGATGACCAGGGATGTTCTCTTGATAAGGGCAGTAGAGATGACCAGGGATGTTCTCTTGATAAGGGCAGTAGAGATGACCAGGGATGTTCTCTTGATAAGTGTGTGAACTAAACCATTTTTGTCCTGCTAAACATTCATAATGTAACAAGTACTTTTGGGTGTCAGGAAAAATGTACCGAGTAAAAAGTACATTATTTTCTTTAGGAATGTAGTGAAGTAAAAGTAAAAGTTGTCAAAAATATGAACGCATTTTATTGAACCTTTTTTTAACTAGGCAAGTCAGTTAAGAACAAATTATTTTTTTACAATGACGGCCAATCAGAAGGCAAAAGGCCTCCTGCGGGGGACGGGGCTGGAATAAAAAATACAATTTCAATATAGAACAAACACACATCACAGCAAGAGAGACACCACAACACCACATGAAGAGAGACACCACAACACCACATGAAGAGAGACACCACAACACCACATGAAGAGAGACACCACAACACCACATGAAGAGAGACACCACAACACCACATGAAGAGAGACACTACAACACCACATGAAGAGAGACACCACAACACCACATGAAGAGAGACACCACAACACCACATGAAGAGAGACACCACAACACCACATGAAGAGAGACACCACAACACCACATGAAGAGAGACACCACAACACCACAGCAAGAGAGACACCACAACACCACATGAAGAGAGACACCACAACACCACAGCAAGAGAGACACCACAACACCACAGCAAGAGAGACACCACAACACCACATGAAGAGAGACACCACAACACCACATGAAGAGAGACACCACAACACCACAGCAAGAGAGACACCACAACACCACATGAAGAGAGACACCACAACATGAAGAGAGACACCACAACACCACATGAAGAGAGACACCACAACACCACATGAAGAGAGACACCACAACACCACATGAAGAGAGACACCACAACACCACAGCAAGAGGATCATGGTCTCAGAGGCTTTGAGATGTTCAGTGACAGATTTGAAGGCACTTTGTCCAGAAGAGATTTTCATACCATAATGTCACGTCGGGGAGGGGCTTCGGTGTTGACTGTGTTTTTCTGTGAATATTGAACATTATTAGTATAATCACAATTATTATTCAGTTTTAAGTTGTATTAGTATTACATTGTCCAATGGTGCAGTGGTAGTATTTGGAGAGGACCCCGGGGGTTGGCATGACGAATTGATTCAGCCGGATGTAGAGACGCTGTTGTGCCCTCTTGAGACAAGACTGTTGGTGTTGTTGGTCCATTGACAAGTTCCTCAGTGATGTGGACGCCAAGGAATTTAAAACTTGTGACTCTGACAGTCAAGGTAATGAAAACTCTTTGACTCTCTACTGCAGTCCCGTTGTTGCCAGATCAGGGCATGTTCCCTCCTCCGCTTCTTGAAGTCAACAATTAACTCCTTTGTTTTGCTGACATTGAGGGAGAGGTTGTTGTCGTGGCACCAGTTCACTTACCTCCTCCCTATAGGCTGGCACGTTGTTGTTGGTTATCAGGCTTACAATTGTTGTGTCGTCAGCAAACTTGATGAAGGAGGTTGTTGACGTGCAAAGCCACGTAGTCGTGGGTGAACAGGGAGTACAGCAGAGGACTGAGGACACACCCCTGGGGGGGGGCCCTTGTGTTTAAGAGTCAGTGTGGAGGAGGTGATGTTGCCAATCCTCACAGCCTGTGGTCTGCCCGGCTGGACACCACCCTCTGCAACTGGATCCTAGACTTCCTCCAGGATCCAGTTTCAGGATCCAGTCCCTCTTGAGTTGCTACTTGTAGGAGGGGAGTAGGAACAGAGAGATGTGATCTGATTGGCCGAAATGGGGGCGGGGTGGCTTTGTATGCTTAACGGATGTTTGTGTATACATGGTCAAGAACGCTGGATCTTGTTGATGATATTTGGAGAAAAAATGATTTTAGATGGGCTTGGTTAAAGTCACCCGCAACAATAAAGACTGCTTCCGGGTTGAGAGGATTATTGCTGGCTAATGTTGTTGTACAGTTCGCTGAGCGCAGCCTTGATGTTAGCTTGTGGTGGTATGTGAATTTCCTCATCATATAGTGGGGTCAGTATTTAGCGTCAGAAACTCTAGGTCAGGTGAACAGGAGCTCACAATGTTTTCAACTTCACTACACCAGGAATTGCTTATGAGGAAACATACCCCTCCCCCTGGACTCTTACCAGAAGCCGCCGTCCGATCCATTCGGAATATGGAGAAGCCGGTGTGGTTTAATAGCGAGTCGAGTGAACTGTCCATAAGACGCATCTCAGGAAAAGCTAAGACATAGCATTCCCTGATGTCCCTCTGCGATTGAAGCCTTGCTTTGAGTTCACAAGGTTTATTTGGACATTAGCCATCAGGATACTAGGAAGAGGAGGCCGTGTAACCCGTCTTTTCAGCTAGCCATCAGGATACTAGGAAGAGGAGGTCGTGTAGCCCGTCTTTTCAGCTAGCCATCAGGATACTAGGAAGAGGAGGCCGTGTAGCCCTTCTTTTCAGCTAGCCATCAGGATACTAGGAAGAGGAGGCCTTGTAGCCCTTCTTCTCAGCTAGCCATCAGGATACTAGGAAGAGGAGGCTGTGTAACCCGTCTTTTCAGCTAGCCATCAGGATACTAGGAAGAGGAGGCCTTGTAGCCCGTCTTTTCAGCTAGCCATCAGGATACTAGGAAGAGGAGGCCGTGTAACCCGTCTTTTCAGCTAGCCATCAGGATACTAGGAAGAGGAGGCCGTGTAGCCCTTCTTTTCAGCTAGCCATCAGGATACTAGGAAGAGGAGGCCTTGTAGCCCTTCTTCTCAGCTAGCCATCAGGATACTAGGAAGAGGCGGCCGTGTAACCCGTCTTTTCAGCTAGCCATCAGGATACTAGGAAGAGGAGGCCTTGTAGCCCGTCTTTTCAGCTAGCCATCAGGATACTAGGAAGAGGAGGCCGTGTAGCCCTTCTTTTCAGCTAGCCATCAGGATACTAGGAAGAGGAGGCCTTGTAGCCCTTCTTCTCAGCTAGCCATCAGGATACTAGGAAGAGGAGGCCGTGTAGCCCGTCTTTTCAGCTAGCCATCAGGATACTAGGAAGAGGAGGCCTTGTAGCCCTTCTTCTCAGCTAGCCATCAGGATACTAGGAAGAGGAGGCCTTGTAGCCCTTCTTCTCAGCCTAGCCTCCTTTCCTTAATCTGCTTTGGTCGCCGGAGTTGCCTTAGGTCATCTTCGCCAGGAGCAACAGGTAAGCCCGCTGTGCCCGCTGCGGGGAAAAAAAGGACTGGAAGGATTAATTGTCTCACGTATGCAGCTGTTCATTCTTAACCTGGGTACCAGTCAGTTTGTGATAACAAACTCCCTGTTCTCAGTGTCATATGCCAAACATGCAGTACGGCAGGTTCCACTCCTCCGTTACCTTTTGATATTTTTCAAAAGCATACGAGGGGAGGACCGAGGAACGGACTCAAGCTAAAACCAATTGAGCTCCTCCCACAGAGTACAGGAAGTGGAACGTCAAGCAGATCTGGATTTCAGGCTAATTTGATCTGTGGAATATGGCCAGACCAGCACAGCCTACCTACACCAGTACCTTAGATACATAATGGAAAGCTAGAGAGATGCTGCTGCTCCTGCAGTTTATTGAACCTATACAACTGTTATGGGTGACATTGCAGTGTGCAGCACACACCACTGCACCGTAAGAGTATTGAGGATCTGTGTTGACAATCAATGACACACCACATGTCCTGACATGTGCTTTCGCCTGGCGATTTCCATGGAAACCATACTGTATGGACAGGATACTATGAGGTTCTGTAACATCATGATTTACAAAACATCGGGTTTTTTTTAACCTTTATTTAACTAGGCAAGTCCGTTAAGAACAAATTCTTATTTTCAATGACGGCCTAGGAACAATTTGATTTGATTTTCATGAGGTATTATATCTGGGGCGGCAGGTAGCCTAGTGGTTTAGAGCGTTGGACTAGTAACTGAAAGGTTGCAAGATCAAATCCCTGAGCTGCCAGTCATTCTGATCCTGCAACCTTTCGGTTACTAGTCCAACGCTCTAACCACTAGGCCACCCGCCGCCTCCGATACAGCACCTCATGAAAATCAAATTGTATTTGTCACATGCGCCAAATACAACAGGTGTTGCCTTACAGTGAAACGCTTACTACAAGCCCTTAACGAACACTGCAGTGAGGCAATTTTTGCCAAAGGGCTTTCTCCTATAGAGCTCAATTTTTATGGAATGGTCTGCCTACCCATGTGAGAGACGCAGACTCGGTCTCAACCTTTAAGTCTTTACTGAAGACTCATCTCTTCAGAGTGTAGTCTGGCACAGGAGTGTGAAGGTGAACGGAAAGGCTCTGGAGCAACGAACCGCCCTTGCTGTCTCTGCCTGGCCGGTTCCCCTCTCTCCACTGGGATTCTCTGCCTCTAACCCTATTACAGGGGCTGAGTCACTGGCTTACTGGTGCTCTTTCATGCCGTCCCTAGGAGGGGTGCGTCACTTGAGTGGGTTGAGTCACTGACGTGATCTTCCTGTCTGGGTTGGCGCCCCCCCTTGGGTTGTGCCGTGGCGGAGATCTTTGTGGGCTATACTCGGCCTTGTCTCAGGATGGTAAGTTGGTGGTTGACGATATCCCTCTAGTGGTGTGGGGGCTGTGCTTTGGCAAAGTGGGTGGGGTTATATCCTTCCTGTTTGGCCCTGTCCGGGGGTATCATCGGATGGGGCCACAGTGTCTCCTGACCCCACCGGTCTCCAGTATTTATGCTGCAGTAGTTTTTGTCTCGGGGGGGCTAGGGTCAGTTTGTTATCTCTGGAGTACTTCTCCTGTCTTATTCGGTGTCCTGTGTGAATTTATTTTATTTTTATTTTTTTGAATTTTACCCCTTTTTCTCCCCAATTTCGTAGTATCCAATTGTTGTAGTAGCTACTATCTTGTCTCATCGCTACAACTCCCGTACGGGCTCGGGAGAGACGAAGGTTGAAAGTCATGCGTCCTCCGATACACAACCAACCAAGCCGCTGCTTCTTTAACACAGCGCACATCCAACCCGGAAGCCAGCCGCACCAATGCGCCGGAGGAAACACCGTGCACCTGGCCACCTTGGCTAGCGTACACTGCGCCCAGCCCGCCACAGGAGTCGCTGGTGCGCGATGAGACAAGGACACCCCTACCGACCAAGCCCTCCCTAACCCGGGCGACGCTAGGCCAATTGTGCATCGCCCCACGGACCTCCCGGTCGCGGCCGGTTACGACAGAGCCTGGGCGCGAACCCCAGGACTCTGATGGCACAGCCATGACTCCTTGCCGTCCCCAGTCCACCTGGCCATGCTGCTGCTCCAGTGTCAACTGTTCTGCCTGCGGCTATGGAACCCTGACCTGTTCACCGGGCGTGCTACCTGTCCCAGACCTGCTGTTTTCAACTCTCTAGAGACAGCAGGAGTGGTAGAGATACTCTTAATGATCGGCTATGAAAAGCCAACTGACATTTATTTACTCCTGAGGTGCTGACTTGCTGCACCCTCGACAACTACTGTGATTATTATTATTTATGAACATTTGAACATCTTGGCCATGTTTTGTTATAATCTCCACCCGGCACAGCCAGAATAGGACTGGCCACCCTTCATTGCCTGGTTCCTCTCTAGGTTTCTTCCTAGATTTTGGACTTTCTAGGGAGTTTTTCCTAGCCACCGTGCTTCTACACCTGCATTGCTTGCTGTTTGGGGTTATAGGCTGGGTTTCTGCACAGCACTTTGAGATATCAGCTGACGTACGAAGGGCTATATAAATACATTTGATTTGATGATTTGATTTTAATAAACTAAAGTTTAAAAAATTAACAAAATAACGAGGCTATATACAGGGGGTACCGGTACTGAGTCAATGTGCAGGGGTACAGGTTAGTCAAGGTAATTAAGGTCATATGTACATGTAGATAGGGGCAAAGTGACTGTGCAGAGATAATAAACAGCGAGTAGCAGCAATGTAAAAAAAAATGGGGGTCAAGGCAAATAGTCTGTGTAGCCATTTGATTGCCTGTTCAGCAGGGGTAGAAGCTGTTAAGGAACCTTTTGGACCTAGACTTAGCACTCCGGTACCGCTTGCCGTGTGGTAGCAGAGAGAACAGTCTATGACTAGGGTGGCTGGAGTCTTTGACAATTTTTAGGGCCTTCCTCTGACACCGCCTGGTATTGAGGTCCTGGACGGCAGGAAGCTGGGCCCCAGTGATGTACTGGGCCATACGCACTACCCTCTGTAGCGCCTTGCAGTCGGATGCCGAGCAGTTGCCATACCAGTCTGTGATGCAACCAATCAGGATGCTCTCGATGGTGCAGCTGTAGAACCTTTTGAGGATCTGAGGACCCATGCCAAATATTTTTCCGGAGGGGGAATAGGTGTTGTTGTGCCCTCTCCACAATTGTCTTGGTGTGTTTGGACCATGATAGTTTGTTGGTGATGTGGACACCAAGGAACTTCAAACTCTCGACCCGCTCCACTGCAGCCCTGTCGATGTGAATGGAGGCGTGATCTGCCCTACTTTTCCTGTAGTCCACGATCAGCTAATTTGTCTTGCTCACGTTGAGGGAGAGGTTGTTGACCTTGTACCACACTGCCAGGTCTCTGACCTCCTTCCTATAGGCCGTCTCATCGTTGTCGGTGATCAGGCCAACCATCGGTGTGTTGTCTCCAAACTTAATGACTGTTGGAGTCGTGCTTGGCCATGCAGTCATGGGTGAACAGGGAGTTTGGCGACAACACACCGATGGTTGGCCTGATCACCGACAACGATGAGACGGCCAATAGGAAGGAGGTCAGAGACCTGGCAGTGTGGTACAAGGACAACAACCTCTCCACAGGAGGGGACTAAGCACGCACCCCTGAGGGGCCCCCGTGTTGAGGATCAGCGTGGCAGATGTGTTGTTACCTACTCTTACCACCTGGGGGCGGCCCGTCAGGATGTCCAGGATCCAGTTGCAGAGGGAGGTGTTATGTCCCAGGGACCCTTAGCTTATTGCTGAGCTTTGAGGGCACTATGGTGTTGAACACAGAGCTGTAGTCAATGAACAGCATTCTCACATAGGTGTTCCTTTTGTGCAGGTGGGAAATGGCAGTGTGGAGTGCAATAGAGACTGCATCCTCTGTGGATCTGTTTGGGCGGTATGCAAATTGGAGTGGGTGTAGGGTTTCTGGGATGATGGTGCTGATGTGAGCCATGACCAGCCTTTCAAAGCACTTCATGGCTACAGACGTGAGTGCTACGGGTCGGTAGTCATTTAGGCTGGTTACCTTGGTGTTCTTGGGCAAAGGGACGATGGTGGTCTGCTTGAAACATGTAGGTATTACAGACTCAGTCGGAGACAGGTTGAAAATGTCAGTGAAGACACTTGCCAGTTGGTTTGTATTTATTTGATTATAGGCTAGAATAAACAAGAGTTAAATAGCCTCCTCTAGGATATGGATATCTAGGAGATCAATGTGGTTTTAGGGTTGAAAATATCTGGCCAGCTGCGCCCCATGACCAAATGTAACAAGCCTATAACTAAATAAATACATACAGCAAGCAGACGAGGCCAAAAATACAACTGTATTCACACTGAAATGCCATAGTCCAAACCTGAATTACTGAAGAGAAATTACTATAAAAACACCAATAGAAGTAAATACAAATATTATTCAAGTAATAGTTTTAAACACATTTTTATACAGTGAATCAAATCCAATTTATTTTTGAACGAGTCTTTTAATTAATGCATTTAAAGTACTCCAAAAAAAAAAAAAAAATTACACAATACATTTTTTTGAATTTCTTTAGTAAAAATGTTCGAAGTGAACAACAATGTTTGATACTGTATAAAACACAGTAAACATTAAAATCAGACAGTAGATTTTTTTTTTTTTTTAACTTTTTAATCATCGTGTGTTCTTTCGGGCATAGATCTTCATTTCACCTAACAACATTTTTTTTCAACTCAATTTGGACATTTCAGTGCACGTAATACGTTTAGAACCTTCTTTATCATGAAGACCACGAAAAAAATAAAAAATAATAATAATTTAAAGAAACCATGCCTTAGGATAACTGACTTAAATGAAATGAGAATGAAGGAAACATTTAAGTCCATCACACTGATTTTTTTTTTTTTTACCATTTTCATGATGGTGGAGAATTAAAGTAAATTATATTTAAAACTAATCCCATTTCAACTAGCATAGATAAGAGAACAACCCAGGGAGGTTGGTAACACTTTCTTTAAAGGGTACCTACATAAGATGTTATAACACATTCATAATCAGTGTGTAAGCATTTAATACATTATGTCTACTATGAAATACTTATGTACTGCTTATGAATGTTTTATGTACGGTTTATGAATGTTATAAAATACTTACGAAGGTTCCCTTCAAAAATCAAGTGTTACTGAGAAGGTTTTGAGGGGATGTTTTGTTTCTGAACCGTTTTTCCTCGATTTCAAAAATGTTGATTTTTATTTTCAAATTAAAACTCTTAAATTCTCCAACTACTGTACAAGTTTACAGGGAAAAAAAAGTCTGGCTTAGTGTACTGTGAGTGTGCTAGCTGGTCAGATATTTTCTTATTAAAACGGCTTCCTTCTCTTCAGAAAAACTTCATGATCAATTTAGCGACCAGTCTCCCAGTTATTCAGCAATGTGAAATACAGGATTCAATGGAAGACAGACAAGTGTCTAAGTCCCCAACAGAGTCCATTACCCTTCTCACAATACCGAGCTGAACCGTGCCAAACCAAGTTATACTGCCCTGGCCTGGTTACACATTAAACCATAGCTGCTGGAACCATGCTGGAAATGACCCAGAACAGTATGGTTGGGGTCAGCATGATAGTGTTGAAAAGAACAGATTTGACCCAGAATAGTATGGTTGGGGTTAGCTTGGAAGATGTTTACGTGATCTAGGCTATGTTCCAAATAATGTTCCACATCAACTCAGCCTACCGTCTTTGTAGTATTAAAAGGGCAGGAGTAAACCTAGTACTACTGTCTCGTAGTCTCTATCTCCTCAAAAAACCTGACACTTCTATCCAAGGGAACCCCACATCTGTTTGTCTGGCCCACTCTTATGCAAAAAAAAAAAAAAAAAATCATAGTCAAATCACTGTTTGGCATGACAATTACCATAGGAGTTGGCCAGACAGCAGTAGTAGGTCTGGGACCAGGCTATGTGACGTCCATTCATCCATTCAAACTAGTGCATGGCTTTTAGAGACCTTCCTACTGGCTTTTCCTACATAGAAGGTAATGATTAAAAAAAAGAAGATGTGACTCATTCATAAAATGATATGACTCGTTCGCCCACAAGTACAAAGACATGTATGGCACACCAATGTGAATGTAAAAAGCCCACAGTCTTCACCCCTGTAAAGGACACAGTGGAGCAACACAACAGGGTTGTCTTCATTAGGGCACACGGCAGAAAACGGTGTTCAAAACATTTTGTAACGGGAAAAAAACGAAAATGAACGTTTCTTTTTTTTTTTGACAAATCCAGGTAGGCCCTTCCGTGTTGCAGTCCGTTTTCTTCCGTTTGATGCCTAATGAACCCAATCCAGGCCTCCACACACATTGTTGCAGGATGGAAGACCATTCAATCCAGATTCTAGCTCTATACATAGTGTTAGTGTTAGTTTGAAAGTGCCACCATCTTGGAATAACTCCTCCCCCTGCTGTCTGTACTACAGACCCAAACTAGTCAACACCAGCTATCATTGGCAAGTTATCGGTTGTGATCAATTACGTAACAGACAATTTAGTACAGACCTTTTGTCAAATCAACCGTAGTCATATTTAAAAATAAGAAAATAAAAATCATGACTCCATGCCCACATTGAAAATGAACAGTTTGATATCAATTGTACTCAATGTTTGTTTTTTTTGTTCATCCATTCTGGAATTGTTTTTGTATTTATTTTCCACACTCACATAAACCTAGCAATTTGATACTATTAATGCACTCCGTACTAAAGTAAGTGTATGTCCGAAATGGCACCCTAAACCCTATATAGTGCACTACTTTTGACCAGGGTGCATTGGGCTAAATAGTGAATAGGGTGCCATTTTGAATGCGTCCCATAAAATGTCTCTTAAAAAAAAAAAAAAAAACGTATCACTGACCTAATATAACAGGCAGAATCATCAGCTTTCCGTTAGTGGTTATTTGTTCTATTCTTCTGCATCAAAACATATCAAGAAAAAGAAGAAGTGTGTAAAAACTAAAAATGAAGTTCCCTTTCCTTTCTTTCCCCTGATTCTTCTATCCCGAATCATTACATCGTGACGTCATCAGAACAAGTCGTTACATCGTGATGTCATCAGAACAAGTCGTTACATCGTGATGTCATCGTGACGTGATCAGAACAAGTCGTTACATCGTGATGTCATCGTGACAAGTCTTTACATCATGATGTCATCAGAACAAGCCGTTACATCGTGATGTCATCGTGACGTGATCAGAACAAGTAGTTACATCGTGATGTCATCGTGACGTGATCAGAACAAGTCGTTACATCGTGATGTCATCGTGACGTGATCAGAACAAGTCGTTACATCATGATGTCATCAGAACAAGTCGTTACATCATGATGTCATCATGACGCGATCGGAACAAGTCATTAATCATGTCATCATGACGCAATCAGAACAAGTCGTTACCCGATGAAGAGATGAGGGAGATCTTGAAAGTCACAAAAGGTCAAAGGTGAGAAGTAGTGAGAAAATGGTGGTGACCTTTTTGTTCAATCCTTGGAACCTAGCATCTAGCAACCGGACCCTAAACACAACGCCATAGAGAATTCCATCCATGTGATTCCATCACTGCAGTAAAAGAAGAACTTGATTGGTGAAATGCTGTCCATTTACTATTCCAGATATCTTAATTTGTGTTACTGTCCTGAGAGTACAGTACTAACCCAAAAACACAGTAAAGAATCATTCGTACATTTACAGTAGAAGAAATAGTTTAGTTTTTTCACTTATGTTACACTGAAATCTGTACAATCACATGCAGAAGACAGTCAGTCTCTACATGGAGAAACCAAGAGAAGAGCTTCGTCTCTTTTCCCAGTTTTGTTTGAAACGTTGTGTTTTAGCAAATCTCCTCCGAGTGTTTTTCACGTCATTTCCTGGCTACTACGGCTGACAAAACATTTCAACCAACCAGGAGCCACGGATCACGTGGGTGTTCTCACTCAAAGAGGAGGTACTTTACAAATCGAAAGAAAAAACATGACCGAAGGTAGTAAAGCTACACGTGATGAAACCATTCCATTCCTCCACTCGTTGGCACTCCATTGAAAGAAAGAAAGATTTGGTGGGAAAAAGAGGCAGACCGAAGACCTACTGCATTGGAAATGGCCAATGGTCACTTCCACTCCACACAAAAAAAAAATGGTGGATGGTCACTTCCACTCCAAAAAACAAAACAAAATGGTGGATGGTCACTTCCACTCCAAAAAACAAAACAAAATGGTGGATGGTCACTTCCACTCCAAAAAACAAAATGGTGGATGGTCACTTCCACTCCACAAAACAAAACAAAATGGTGGATGGTCACTTCCACTCCACAAAACAAAACAGAATGGTGGATGGTCACTTCCACTCCACAAAACAAAATGGTGGTTGGTCACTTCCACTCCACAAAAAAAAAAAATGGTGGATGGTCAAACAAAATGACTGATGGTGGATTCCACTGCACATAGAGAGCCACAGAAAACAAGACTGAAGAGGTCAGCCGTGCTGCAGGCTCTAGTCAGTGGTGGTCGTTGGAGGGGGGGGGGGGGGGTCCGTTTATTCTCACTTTCTCAACTCTGTTTTGTTTGTAGATGGAGGGTATGAGGATGGTAAACAACCAGTTTAGGCTGTTCTTTGGAAGGACTGAAGCAAGTGCATTATCCTACTGTTAGGTGTAAACCGGTGGGATTCGAACCCAGGTCCTCCCACGTGGCAACCCAACACCTTAACCATTAGACCAAGAGGAAATCCAACAACAAAAAAACGTGTAAAAACTAAAGTGTGATTCCCTTTCCCTTGATTCCATCGATCCTAATCAAGAAAAAGCTAAGAAAATCCTGTTGATCTAAATGGTTAGGACGTCAGATTCCCACCCTGGAGACCCGGATTAAAATCCCACAAATCGGTTCAAATCCCAGTCCCACCAGTTACATAGATAGGCACGTGGAGGAGCCAAGGCAAGGAGCAGTCGATGGAAGGAGCAGCGGACCTAGCGGTCCCACCCCGAGCGGTCCCACCCCGAGCCCCAGTGTCTCAACAGCTCAGCGTCTCATCTGACCCATCTGGTAGTTTTCTCTAGGCTGGCCCTGGCTGCGGTGATGCCTCTGAGGCTGGGGTTGTGGCTGGCCCTGGCGTGAGTGCTGCTGCCGCTGGCCTCCGGAGACTGGGTGGTGCTGGCCGTGATCTCCACCTCCGTGGTGGGACTGGTGCACCTGGGCGTCTCGGGCGTCCCGTGCGTGCTGCTGGGCTCTCCTCCTCTTTAGCGTGCCTGGTGTCGAGGGGGAGAGACGGATTAGTTCACAACCTATCAACAGCTCGTCTGCTCCACTTCCCAAATCGTCTGAAGGTTTGTAACGCACCCCAACAAAACGACCACAGAGAGGAAAACAAGACTAAGTAAACAGTATGTCCATTGAGAAGACCGGCTCGTATCTCCAGTGGTTTGGGTGGGAGAGCTGGGTGTGACGACAGACACTCACCCGGTAGTGGTTTGGGTGGGAGAGCTGGGTGTGACGACAGACACTCACCTGGTAGTGGTTTGGGTGGAGGCAGTTTGGGATTGCTGGAAGGGGTGTGGACACTACAGATCTTAATGAAGCCAGCCATCAACATGATCAAAGCGATGCCCATCAACAACACTGCCCACCAGTGAGCCTGGAATTAGAAAATGGAAAACACAGATTACATTTAATGGTATATAGTGACATCTACTGCAGTGGTTCCAAACCTAAATTTTTTTTTAAAAAACGTGTCACACCTTGATGGGATAAACATTTCTGTGGCTCAAAAACTTTCCCAAATAATTTATTTTGGTTTTAAATTACCTCCAATCTCATCTTGATCCATATTGCAAAGTTCTTATTTTCTGTGACAAACACTGTCACACATAGAACCGTGTGACATTTCATGTATTGTCTGAGCCGGTGCTCCCAAGTCAACATGGCATGCACATTCCACAAGTCACATTTATAATTGAGTGTACATAAAATAAAATAAAGGGCCAGCTGTGCCACCAGAGACTCTGGGTTCGCGCCCAGGCTCTGTCGTAACCGGCCGCGACCGGGAGGTCCGTGGGGCGATGCACAATTGGCCTAGCGTCGTCCGGGTTAGGGAGGGGTTGGTCGGTAGGGATATCCTTGTCTCATCGCGCACCAGCGACTCCTGTGGCGGGCTGGGCGCAGTGTACGCTAGCCAAGGTTGCCAGGTGCACGGTGTTTCCTCCGACACATTGGTGCGGCTGGCTTCCGGGTTGGATGCGCGCTGTGTTAAGAAGCAGTGCGGCTGGTTGGGTTGTGTATCGGAGGACGCATGACTTTCAACCTTCGTCTCTCCCGAGCCCGTACGGGAGTTGTAGCGATGAGACAAGATAGTAGCTACTAAACAATTGGATACCACGAAATTGGGGAGAAAAACGGGGTAAAAAAAATTTGCATTTAAAAAAATAAAATATAATAAATAATATATATATATAAATAAAAACAAGATTAGGATAAGTTTCGTGGTTTACGTGAGAGTTCCCCAGGCACGCCATGGTCAACCTTTACATCGGTTGACCATAATACCCTTTTTTTCACACCAACCTGACCAGTACTGTGCTTGTGCTGATATCTCCTTTACTATACAATATGGTGTATACAGAACCAGGCCAGTGCAGTGAAAATGGTATGATATTAAAATACAATGTGAGTCAAGTCAGCAACGACACATAACCGATGTTCTCATAGAGCTCAGGGTTGAAGAGTCGGTCAGTAAGCTACGTACCACTATCCACTCTGCAATGTTCTCATAGAGCTCAGGGTTGAAGAGTCGGTCAGTAAGCTACGTACCACTATCCACTCTGCAATGTTCTCATAGAGCTCAGGGTTGAAGAGTCGGTCAGTAAGCTACGTACCACTATCCACTCTGCAATGTTCTCATAGAGCTCAGGGTTGAAGAGTCGGTCAGTAAGCTACGTACCACTATCCACTCTGCAATGTTCTCATAGAGCTCAGGGTTGAAGAGTCGGTCAGTAAGCTACGTACCACTATCCACTCTGCAATGTTCTCATAGAGCTCAGGGTTGAAGAGTCGGTCAGTAAGCTACGTACCACTATCCACTCTGCAATGTTCTCATAGAGCTCAGGGTTGAAGATGGCCTTCTTCAGTCTGGCCAGAGGGCCGTCCGCGTCCACCAGCCGACACCTCATGAACACGTCACAGTAGCCCTTGAAGTCGTTGCAGGGAGACCCCGCGGGCAGCGTGGTGACTTTCTTATTGAAGAACCGGGCCAGCTTCTCTGAACCCGTACTGCTGCAGGTGTTGGGGTTCACTGCAACGTGAGAGAATCACAGGAGTCAATAATAATGTCATATTTTATAACGCTATTCATTACAAAAATAATCTCGAAGAGCTTTAAACATTGTCTTACAATGTAGCGATCATACAAGCTGGCAAGTAAGATTGAACAATTCAAGAAAATGTTCCTGTTTTTTCCCCAGAAATACTTGATTGGACAATTCCCAAAATCACGAGGGAATCCTCCAACCGGGATTTCTGAAACACCCAGGAACATTTGGAAAGTATCTAGAACGTAGCTAAACCTGTAAAGGACATAATACAATTCCAATATAAGTCCTAAAACGACATGAACGTCAGGAGGGGACCGACCGTGAGGACGTGGTAACAGGAGGGGACCGACCGTGAGGACGTGGTAACAGGAGGGGACCGACCGTGAGGGCGTGGTAACAGGAGGGGACCGACCGTGAGGGCGTGGTAACAGGAGGGGACCGACCGTGAGGGCGTTGTAACAGGAGGGGACCGACCGCGAGGGCGTGGTAACAGGAGGGGACCGACCGCGAGGGCGTGGTGTCAGGAGGGGACCGACCGCGAGGGCGTGGTGTCAGGAGGGGACCGACCGCGAGGGCGTGGTGTCAGGAGGGGACCGACCGCGAGGGCGTGGTGTCAGGAGGGGACCGACCGCGAGGGCGTGGTGTCAGGAGGGGACCGACCGCGAGGGCGTGGTGTCAGGAGGGGACCGACCGCGAGGGCGTGGTGTCAGGAGGGGACCGACCGCGAGGGCGTGGTGTCAGGAGGGGACCGACCGCGAGGACGTGGTGTCAGGAGGGGAGCGACCGCGAGGACGTGGTGTCAGGAGGGGACCGACCGCGAGGACGTGGTGTCAGGAGGGGACCGACCGCGAGGACGTGGTGTCAGGAGGGGAGCGACCGCGAGGACGTGTTGTCAGGAGGGGAGCGACCGCGAGGACGTGGTGTCAGGAGGGGAGCGACCGCGAGGACGTGGTGTCAGGAGGGGAGCGACCGCGAGGACGTGGTGTCAGGAGGGGAGCGACCGCGAGGACGTGGTGTCAGGAGGGGAGCGACCGCGAGGACGTGGTGTCAGGAGGGGAGCGACCGCGAGGACGTGGTGTCAGGAGGGGAGCGACCGCGAGGACGTGGTGTCAGGAGGGGAGCGACCGCGAGGACGTGGTGTCAGGAGGGGAGCGACCGCGAGGACGTGGTGTCAGGAGGGGAGCGACCGCGAGGACGTGGTGTCAGGAGGGGAGCGACCGCGAGGACGTGGTGTCAGGAGGGGAGCGACCGCGAGGACGTGGTGTCAGGAGGGGAGCGACCGCGAGGACGTGGTGTCAGGAGGGGAGCGACCGCGAGGACGTGGTGTCAGGAGGGGAGCGACCGCGAGGACGTGGTGTCAGGAGGGGAGCGACCGCGAGGTATAGCCTTAGCCAAATACAATTAAACTCAGTTTCACAATTCCTGACATTTAATCCAAGTAAAAATTCTCTGTTTTAGGGAAGTTAGGATCACCACTTTATTTTAAGAATGTGCAGGATAATAGTACAGTCGTGGCCAAAACTTTTGAGAACGACACAAATATTAATTCACACAAAGTCTGCTGCCTCAGTGTCTTTAGATATTTTTGTCAGATGTTACTATGGAATACTGAAGTATAATTACAAATATTTCATAAGTGTCAAAGGCTTTTGTTGACAAATATATGAAGTTGATAGGACGTGGCGAGGACGTGGTGTCAGGAGGGGAGCGACCGCGAGGACGTGGTGTCAGGAGGGGAGCGACCGCGAGGACGTGGTGTCAGGAGGGGAGCGACCGCGAGGACGTGGTGTCAGGAGGGGAGCGACCGCGAGGACGTGGTGTCAGGAGGGGAGCGACCGCGAGGACGTGGTGTCAGGAGGGGAGCGACCGCGAGGACGTGGTGTCAGGAGGGGAGCGACCGCGAGGACGTGGTGTCAGGAGGGGAGCGACCGCGAGGACGTGGTGTCAGGAGGGGAGCGACCGCGAGGACGTGGTGTCAGGAGGGGAGCGACCGCGAGGACGTGGTGTCAGGAGGGGAGCGACCGCGAGGACGTGGTGTCAGGAGGGGAGCGACCGCGAGGACGTGGTGTCAGGAGGGGAGCGACCGCGAGGACGTGGTGTCAGGAGGGGAGCGACCGCGAGGACGTGGTGTCAGGAGGGGAGCGACCGCGAGGACGTGGTAACAGGAGGGGACCGACCGCGAGGACGTGGTAACAGGACTCACTTTTCTCACTACAGCAAACGTGGCACAGCTCGTCAGTCTCGTCCTTGCCCTCCACACTGGCACAGGTACAGACCTCCAGACCATACTTCTCACAGATGGAGCCAGAACAGCCCTGGAGGAGGAGCCAATAGAAGGGATGAGATATCATGTGACATTTTAGTCATTTATCCAGAGCGACTTACAGTTTAATGCATTTAGCTTAGCTAGGTGGGACAACCACATGTCACATTTATAGTAAGTACATTTTCTCTCTCAATAAAGTAGCTAATGTCGTGGAAATATTGAATCAAATATTTCCCAGATACCGGCGCTTGTGAATTCAAATAGACTTTATTACAGAGAGTAACAAAGCCGAGCAATTCCATGGAAGAACTGACTCTCCATTCTTAGTACTTGGCTTTTATACAGTTTCACCCTTACATAACATCATGAATCGTGTTGTCTTGCTTGGTTTCCGTTCCCTTATTGGCTCAGACATTGGGGCATAGATTCTATTGGTGGCGTGACATGCACACTCCTACTGCAGGTCTTATGGTGCCTATAACTGATTAGCTAATGTTCCCGTCCAAAGATCTTCACAAGTTCAGGCCGGCGTTATCTACGTTTGATTAAAACCATGTGCATGTCCAGTAGCCTTCACAAGATCAGATATAGCCTTAGCCAAATACAATTAAACTCAGTTTCACAATTCCTGACATTTAATCCAAGTAAAAATTCTCTGTTTTAGGGAAGTTAGGATCACCACTTTATTTTAAGAATGTGCAGGATAATAGTACAGTCGTGGCCAAAACTTTTGAGAACGACACAAATATTAATTCACACAAAGTCTGCTGCCTCAGTGTCTTTAGATATTTTTGTCAGATGTTACTATGGAATACTGAAGTATAATTACAAATATTTCATAAGTGTCAAAGGCTTTTGTTGACAAATATATGAAGTTGATGCAAAGAGTCAATATTTGCAGTGTTGAACCTTGTTTTTCAAGACCTCTGCAAGCCACCCTGGTATCATCATCATCATCATCAAATGTATTTATAAAGCCCTTTTTACATCAGCCGATGTCACAAAGTGCTGTACAGAAACAATCTGTTATGGAAAGAGCAGGTGTCCTAATGTTTTGTACACTCAGTATATGTTGTGTATACAAGCTCATTCCCACAGAAAACTGCAGAGGGAAGCAGCACCACCCATCAGACTCCATTGTGAGACGCCTCACAGAGGATATTCAACCATAATTGCAAATCCAAGATCTCAATATCTTGGCATGCTGTCAATTAACTTCTGGGCCACATCCTGAGTGATGGCAGCCCATTATTGCATAATCAATGCTTGGAGTTTGTCAGAATTTGTGGGTTTTTGTTTGTCCACCCGCCTCTTGAGGATTGACCACAAGTCTGGGGAGTTTCCTGGCCATGGACCCAAAATATTGATGTTTTGTTCCCCGAGCCACTTAGTTATCACCTTTGCCTTATGGCAAGGTGCTCCATCATGCTGAAAAGGCATTGTTCGTCACCAAACTGTTCCTGGATAGTTGGGAGAAGTTGCTCTCGGAAGATGTGTTGGTACCATTCTTTATTCATGGCTGTGTTCTTAGGCAAAATTGTGAGTGAGTCCACTCCCTTGGCTGAGAAGCAACCCCACACATGAATGGTCTCAGGATGCTTTACTGTTGGCATGACACAGGACTGATGGTAGCGCTCACCTCGTCTTCTCCGGACAAGCTTTTTTCCGGATGCCCCAAACAATAGGAAAGGGGATTCATCAGAATATCAGTCTGTCCCTGATGTTTTTCCTGGAGAGAAGTGGCTTCTTTGCTGCCATTCTTGGCACCAGGCCATCCTCCAAAAGTCTTCGCCTCACTGTGCGTGCAGATGCACTCACACCTGCCTGCTGCCATTCCTGAGCAAGCTCTGTACTGGTGGTGCCCAGATTCCGCAGCTGAATCAACTTTAGGAGACGGTCCTGGCGCTTGCTAGACTTTCTTAGGCGCCCTGAAGCCTTCTTCACAACAATTGAACCGCTCTCCTTGAAGTTTTTGATTATGCGATAAATAGTTGATTTAGGTGCAATCTTACTGGCAGCAATATCCTTGCCTGTGAAGCCCTTTTTGTGCAAAGCAATGATGACGGCACGTGTTCCCTTGCAGGTAACCATGGTTGACAGAGGAAGAACAATGATTCCAAGCACCATCCTCCTTTTGAAGCTTTCAGTCTATTATTCGAACTCAATCAGCATGACAGAGGGATCTCCAGCCTTGCCCTCGTCAACACTCACACCTGTGTTAACGAGAGAATCACTGACATGATGTCAGCTGGTCCTTTTGTGGCAGGGCTGAAATGCAGTGGAAATGTTTTTTTGGTGGATTCAGTTCATTTGCATGGCAAAGAGGGACTTTGCAATTCATTTGATCACTCTTCATAACATTCTGCAGTATATGCAAATTGCCATCATACAAACTGAGGCAGTAGACTGTGAAAATGTATATTTGTGTCATTCTCAAAACTTTTGGCCAAAACTGTAGAGAGAATGATTTATTTCAGCTTTTATTACTTTCATCACATTCCCAGTGGGTCAGAAGTTTACATACACTCAATTAGTATTTGGTAGCATTACCTTTAAATTGTTTAATTTGGGTCAAACGTTTCGGGTAGCCTTCCACAAGCTTCCCACAATAAGTTGGTTGAATTTTGGCCCATTCCTCCTTACAGAGCTGGTGTAACGGAGTCAGGTTTGTAGGCCTCCTTGCTCGCACACACATTTTCAGTTCTGCCCACAGATATTCTATAGGATTGAGGTCAGGGTTTTGTGATGGCTACTCCAATACCTTGACTTTGTTGTCCTTCAGTCATTTTGCCACAACTTTGGAAGTATGCTTGGGGTCATTGTCCATTTGGAATACCCATTTGCGACCAAGCTTTAACTTCCTGACTGATATCTTGAGATGTTTTTTCAATATATCCACATAATGTTCCTCCCTCATGATACCATCTATTTTGTGAAGTGCACCAGTCCCTCCCTGCAGCAAAGCACCCCCACAACATGATGCTGCGGATTGATTTGCACGTTTCGCACCAAAGTACGTACATCTCAAGGACACAGAGTCGCTTCTCCTTCCTGAGCGGTATGACGGCTTCGTGGTCCCATGGTGTTTATACTTGCGTACTATTGTTTGTACAGATGAACGTGGTACCTTCAGGCATTTGTAAATTACTCCCAAGGATGAACCAGACTTGTGGAGGTCTACAATTTTTTTCTGAGGTCTTGGCTGATTTCTTTTGATTTTTCCATGATGTCAAGAGGTATTTAGTTTGAAGGTAGGCCTTGAAATACATCCACAGGTACACCTCCAATTGAGTCAAATGATGTCAATTAGCCTATCAGAAGCTTCTTAAGCCATGACATAATTTTCTGGAATTTTCCAAGCTGTTAAAAGGCACATTCAACTTAGTGTATTGTATGTAAACTTCTGACCCACTGGAATTGTGATACAGTGAATTATAAGTGAAATTGTCTGTCTGTAAACAATTGTTGGAAAAATGACATGTGTCATGTACAAAGTATATGTCCTAACTGACTTACCAAAACTCTAGTTTGTTAACAAGAAATTTGTGGAGTGGTTGAAAAACAAGTTTTAATGACCACAAACTAAGTGTATGTAAACTTCTGACTTCAACTGTATGTAACTAAACACTACAGGTAGCCAGGTATGTAACTACACGCTACAGGTAGCCAGGTATTTAACTACACGCTACAGGTAGCCAGGTATTTAACTACACGCTACAGGTAGCCAGGTATTTAACTACACGCTACAGGTAGCCAGGTATTTAACTACACGCTACAGGTAGCCAGGTATTTAACTACACGCTACAGGTAACCAGGTATTTACTACACGCTACAGGTAGCCAGGTATTTAACTACACGCTACAGGTAGCCAGGTATTTAACTACACGCTACAGGTAGCCAGGTGTTTCACTACAGGTAGCCAGGTATTTAACTACACGCTACAGGTAGCCAGGTATTTAACTACACGCTACAGGTAGCCAGGTATTTCACTACAGGTAGCCAGGTATTTAACTACACGCTACAGGTAGCCAGGTATTTAACTACACGCTACAGGTAGCCAGGTATTTCACTACAGGTAGCCAGGTATTTAACTACACGCTACAGGTAGCCAGGTATTTAACTACACGCTACAGGTAGCCAGGTATTTAACTACACGCTACAGGTAGCCAGGTATCCACTCACCCCGTTGAGGCACACTTGAGTTTCTCCGTGGCAGGCGGTGAAGTTGGCCTTGGGTTCAGAGGTGGGGCACTGGGCCGTACCCCCGTTACACATGCCCTGATGAGCACACTCAGACTCCTCACGACACTTCTCATTCCGGCCCTTATAGTAGCACTCAGGAGTGCAGCACGGGCCCTGGCTGGGACTGGGGGAGGGAAAGACATAAGGCTTCAATTTGTATTATGGACAATACATCATTTGACAGAAAACAACAAAATTACAGAAATAAGCCTCCGCACACGTCAATTTTAGTAATTTAATTACAATGACATTTGTAAGAGACTAAGCGTCTTATTTCCTCAGTTTGAGTCCCTTATCTTCCTGGACGACAGCTACCCTGTCAGGTTAACTTCCTGGACGACAGCTACCCTGTCAGGTTAACTTCCTGGACGACAGCTACCCTGTCAGGTTAACTTCCTGGACGACAGCTACCCTGTCAGGTTAACTTCCTGGACGACAGCTACCCTGTCAGGTTAACTTCCTGGACGACAGCTACCCTGTCAGGTTAACTTCCTGGACCACAGCTACCCTGTCAGGTTAACTTCCTGGACCACAGCTACCCTGTCAGGTTAACTTCCTGGACGACAGCTACCCTGTCAGGTTAACTTCCTGGACCACAGCTACCCTGTCAGGTTAACTTCCTGGACCACAGCTACCCTGTCAGGTTAACTTCCTGGACCACAGCTACCCTGTCAGGTTAACTTCCTGGACCACAGCTACTCTGTCGGTTGGGCTATCTTACCTGCAGACTTTGTTGGGTTTTAATTTACACTTCCTGTTGTCAGGCTGGTCGGCGTCATAGCAACACTGGTCTCTGCACTGATCGCTGTATCCACAGTCACACTCCTCCCCTGGCTCCACTAACCCATTACCACAGATGGGCTGGCCTGACTCTGTAGGGGGAGGGGGGCAGAAAGACCACATACACATTACGAAATGACATTCATAATAACACATATGATCTTTAATGAAGTGTAGAATTTCAAAAACTTTCCCAAAATTCCAAGGCTTTCCAAAAATCCTGCTTGAAGAAATTTTACGGAATTCTACAACCAATCTTAATCTAACACAGCAGTGGAAACGTACCGACAAATTAGCTTCAAATGCCATAGAGAGCAGAGGAAACATACCGACAAACTAGCTTCAAATGCCATAGACAGCTGAGGAAACATACCGACAAACTAGCTTCAAATGCCATAGAGAGCAGAGGAAACATACCGACAAACTAGCTTCAAATGCCATAGAGAGCAGAGGAAACATACCGACAAATTAGCTTCAAATGCCATAGAGAGCAGAGGAAACATACCGACAAACTAGCTTCAAATGCCATAGACAGCTGAGGAAACATACCGACAAAGCAGCTTCCCCTCTTCTTCTCCAGGACCTGGCTGATGTTCCTGACGCTACAGACGGAGAACTTGTTGTTGTTGAGCTTGTCTCCTGATGTGGCCCGGGCGTACATGATGTAGTTCCCCTTCTCCTTCTTATCCTGGGTCTTCGACTCCCCTGGGGTGCACTCTGACCCCGAGTCATGCTGCGGTTACAAACAAAACACACACACACACACACAGTGAGTGAGAGAGAGAGAGGGGAGGCGGGGAGAGAGGGAGGGGAGAGAGAGAGGGGAGGGGGAGAGAGAGAGAGAGAGGGGGAGGGGAGAGAGACCGAGAGAGAGAGAGGGGGAAAGAGAGGGGGAGGGGAGAGAGTGTGAGTGAGTGAGTGAGTTAGTGAGAGGAGAGAGAGACACACAAAGAGAGAGCGAGAGAGACAGACAGACACAGAGAGAACGAGAGAGAGAGAGACAGACCATTGCAGGTCCGGATGAGGTTTTGCTGTATTCCATGCATTTACCATCAGCAGGCTAGATTATCTAACTCACCGGCGAGCCAAAGTTGTGTCCCACCTCGTGGGCAAAGGTGATGTGTGAGACCTTCGGAGGGACGTGGGAGGCGTAGTTCTGAACAGTGATGATGCCGGTATTCAGGGACTTCTTCTTCCCGTCAGAGTACAGCTTACTCTTCTCACAGATCCCTCCAGAACTCCCTGTGGACACACAGACAGACAGACAGGTATTAGTGAGGGTCAGTCCATCTCTCCAGAACTCCCTGTGGACAGACAGACAGTGAGGGTCAGTCCATCTCTCCAGAACTCCCCGTGGACACACAGACAGACAGACAGGTATTAGTGAGGGTCAGTCCATCTCTCCAGAACTCCCTGTGGACAGACAGACAGTGAGGGTCAGTCCATCTCTCCAGAACTCCCTGTGGACAGACAGACAGGTATTAGTGAGGGTCAGTCCATCTCTCCAGAACTCCCTGTGGACAGACAGACAGGTATTAGTGAGGGTCAGTCCATCTCTCCAGAACTCCCTGTGGACAGACACAGGTATGAGTGGGAGATGGTCCATCTCTCCAGAACTCCAGACAGGTTTTAGTGAAGGACGGTCCATCCCTTCAAGACCCATAATGCATCACAAATAGATCACAAATAGATTTGGAGCGCCATGGTCTTCGCAAATGAGCCAGACAGGACCAGTAATTGTGTGTCAGTACCTGCAGGAGCTCCAACCCAGGCCAGACCCAGCACACCATCATCAAAGTCCCTGTCAGTGAAGACGTAGGCCAGACAGTAGTCGTCGTGGTTCTGCTCAGAGTTCAGCTCCAGGAACTTCTCCACGCCGATGTTAGCGAAGCGGAACGGGTTGGACCGGTCCCGCTCATCTGTAGTAGTGTTGATCTGGAGCAGGAAGTGGTCACATGTTAGACATATAACAGGAAGTGGAAACAGGAAGTGACGTCACACCAGACAATAGAAAGTACAACAGGAAGTGGTGACTGGAAGTGGCATCATGACAGACAAACAGGATGCGGTAACAGGAAGTGACATCACTACAGAACAACCAGAAGTACAACAGGAAGTGGGAACCGGTGGTGACTGATTGATTGACTGACTGAACGTTTCCAGGTGAAACAACTGTCTAGGGTCTCACCCGTATCCTCTTGACCATAAAGCTGATGTTCCGGATACCCATGAAGTCTGTTCCCTGGTAGATGGCATCAATAGCCTTGATGTGACTAGAGATCTGGAACAACAACAACAACAACAAGAACAACAAGATGCATCAGAATTCACGTCATTATTCTGGAATGGAATCTTGACACACAGTTCTAAAAACATTGTTGACATGTTTCCCCATCCCCAAAGAACCCGGTATCACACAAACAATACACTTGGTGCTATTGAGGAATACTGTGTGCGTGTGTGTATCATCCAGTACCTGTGCGATGACGGCCTCCCTGGTCTTGTAGTACTTGAAGAAGAGGTGGTCTGTCTGGATGAAGAGTTGACAGGTGTTCTTCTCTATCTGAGCCGTCCTCCTCTTCCTCAGCAACACCGGGTCACTGGACGCCTCCTCTGCATGGAGCTTCTGGGAGGAGGAGGAGAGGAAGAGGGGTGGAGCGAGGGGAGGGGGCAGTATTAAAGCCTGTATTATTGTAGACTGTATTGTACCATCAGCTCCCCATGAGGATAAGAAATCCCTAATCTTCTAGTTTCATAGTATTATACATTCACTGATGAAATGTCGAGTCCAATATCTGACGCAAGATGTAGTATCCACTGAGCTAAAATATATTTACAGTGCCTTGCGAAAGTATTCGGCCCCCTTGAACTTTGCGACCTTTTGCCACATTTCAGGCTTCAAACATAAAGATATAAAACTGTATTTTTCTGTGAAGAATCACCAACAAGTGGGACACAATCATGAAGTGGAACGACATTTATTGGATATTTCAAACTTTTTTAACAAATCAAAAACTGAAAAATTGGGCGTGCAAAATTATTCAGCCCCTTTACTTTCAGTGCAGCAAACTCTCTCCAGAAGTTCAGTGAGGATCTCTGAATGATCCAATGTTGACCTAAATGACTAATGATGATAAATACAATCCACCTGTGTGTAATCAAGTCTCCGTATAAATGCACCTGCACTGTGATAGTCTCAGAGGTCCGTTAAAAGCGCAGAGAGCATCATGAAGAACAAGGAACACACCAGGCAGGTCCGAGATACTGTTGTGAAGAAGTTTAAAGCCGGATTTGGATACAAAAAGATTTCCCAAGCTTTAAACATCCCAAGGAGCACTGTGCAAGCGATAATATTGAAATGGAAGGAGTATCAGACCACTGCAAATCTACCAAGACCTGGCCGTCCCTCTAAACTTTCAGCTCATACAAGGAGAAGACTGATCAGAGATGCAGCCGAGAAGACTGATCAGAGATGCAGCCAAGAGGCCCATGATCACTCTGGATGAACTGCAGAGATCTACAGCTGAGGTGGGAGACTCTGTCCATAGGACAACAATCCTATTGTATCCTAATCCAAAGTATATTGCACAAATCTGGGCTTTATGGAAGAGTGGCAAGAAGAAAGCCATTTCTTAAAGATATCCATAAAAAGTGTCGTTTAAAGTTTGCCACAAGCCACCTGGGAGACACACCAAACATGTGGAAGAAGGTGCTCTGGTCAGATGAAACCAAAATTGAACTTTTTGGCAACAATGCAAAACGTTATGTTTGGCGTAAAAGCAACACAGCTCACCACACCATCCCCACTGTCAAACATGGTGGTGGCAGCATCATGGTTTGGGCCTGCTTTTCTTCAGCAGGGACAGGGAAGATGGTTAAAATTGATGGGAAGATGGATGGAGCCAAATACAGGACCATTCTGGAAGAAAACCTGATGGAGTCTGCAAAAGATCTGAGACTGGGACGGAGATTTGTCTTCCAACAAGACAATGATCCAAAACATAAAGCAAAATCTACAATGGAATGGTTCAAAAATAAACATATCCAGGTGTTAGAATGGCCAAGTCAAAGTCCAGACCTGAATCCAATCGAGAATCTGTGGAAAGAACTGAAAACTGCTGTTCACAAATGCTCTCCATCCAACCTCACTGAGCTCGAGCTGTTTTGCAAGGAGGAATGGGAAAAAATGTCAGTCTCTCGATGTGCAAAACTGATAGAGACATACCCCAAGCGACTTACAGCTACAATCGCAGCAAAAGGTGGCGCTACAAAGTATTAACTTAAGGGGGCTGAATAATTTTGCACGCCCAATTTTTCAGTTTTTGATTTGTTAAAAAAGTTTGAAATATCCAATAAATGTCATTCCACTTCATGATTGTGTCCCACTTGTTGTTGATTCTTCACAAAAAAATACAGTTTTATATCTTTATGTTTGAAGCCTGAAATGTGGCAAAAGGTCGCAAAGTTCAAGGGGGCCGAATACTTTCGCAAGGCACTGTACATGGAGTATCACCACACAGTTACATACAGAGTATACCAAACACTTTCCTAATATTGAGTTGCACCCCCCTCTTTTGCCCTCAGAACAGCCTCAATTCGTCGGGGCATGTACTCTACAAGGTGTTAAAAGCGTTCCGGGGGATGCTGACCCATTTTGACTCCAATACTTCACACAGTTGTGTCAAGTTGGCTGGATGTCCTTTGGGTGGGGGACCATTCTTGATACACAAAGGGGAAACTGTTGTGAAAAACCCAGCAACGTTGCAGTTCTTGACACACTCAAACCGGTGTGCCTGGTACTTACTACCATATCCTGTTCAAAGGCAAATAAATTATTTGTCTTGCCCATTCACCCTCTGAACAGCACACATACACAATTCATGTATCTCTCAGCTGGCTCTACGTAGAGCGTCCCCTGGGCGGCAGGTGAACTTGTGGTTAGATCATTGGACTAGTAACCGGAAGGTTGCAAGATCAAATCCCTGAGCTGACAAGGTAAAAAATCTGTCTTTCTGCCCCTGAACAAGGCAGTTAACCCACTGTTCCTAGGCTGTCATTGAAAATAAGAATTTGTTCTTAACTGACTTGACTAGTTAAATAAAAGGTCAAATTAAATGTCTCAGTTGTTTCAAGGCTTTAAAATCCTTCTTTAACCCGTCTCCTCCCGTTCATCTACAATGATTGAAGTGGATTTAACAGGCGACATCAAGCTTTCACCTGGTCAGTCTGTCAGAGAAAGAGCAGGTGTTCCTAATGTTTGGTACACTCAATGTATATACAGCAGTGCCATAGAGCCCTGGTCCAAAGTAGTGCCCTATATAGGGAATTATGGGTGCCATTTCAGACACCCCCCAGTCTGTTAACTCACCTTGTTTGGCTCCTCCATGGCGGTGGCCTGGTATTTCTTCATCCTCTCAAACACAGAGTGGTCGGCACAGCCCCCCTCTGGACCATACTTGTGGGGGTAATCTAAAGGGAGAGAAACACACACGTTTACATTACCTGAAGTAACATTTGTCGCCAGAGAGCGACCCCATAGCCGCCAGAGAGCGACCCCATAGCCGCCAGAGAGCGACCCCATAGCCGCCAGAGAGCGACCCCATAGCCGCCAGAGAGCGACCCCATAGCCGCCAGAGAGCAACTCCATAGTCACCAGAGAGCTACTCTCAGTTCACTCCCTCTGCTCCAGTATGCTTCACAAGTGTCCTAGCAGTTGAATGATTAGTCTACACTACAGATGACTATATGAGGACTTGTACCTTAATATATCAGGTAACATAAGGCACACATTCTCTTAGGCACCACAGCTCAATAAAACAAACTGAGATGCTGCTGTGGTGCCTAAGAGAATGAACGGGGCCCAGCCCTGAGCCTGTCTCTATCCTCCAAAGGGAAAACAAACAAACACTCTCACACAATTAAAAGATGACAAGAGGGTACATCAAAGAGTGTTTGTGTTTTTAATAGAGAAAGGAGATGTATACTCCAGTACACACACATACTACAGTACTTACTGATGTCGTCCTCGTGGTAGATAACTGAATGGAAGGGAACGTCCCGGTCCTTCAGGTATCGCTCAGCTGGCTCTACGTAGAACGTCCCCTGGTACGTCTGGATGAAGCCCTCAAACTTCCCATCCACCACAGACCCATGGCTCAGGGTACCTTTCTCACCTATGGAGAGAGAGGGGGGGGATGAGAAAGCAGGAAACCGGAAAATAAACATTTGAGGAACAGAATCAGAACCAGGAATGAAAGTGATCTACACTGTTCCGGAACAGAACCATTGTTTTAAAAGCATGGGAACTGGTTATTAATGTTATTTTACATTCCGGGTAATTTTTTCCCTCAGTCCAACAGAAAATGCAACAAAGCACCTATGCAAAGCCCTCTGTCACTCAGAAACTTCTTCCAGTATCTGCCTGCAGCAGGAAATCTTTACCCGTATGTGTGTATGTGTAGGCTACCTGTCCCTCCCCCTCTCTCTGAAGCATAGTGTCATGAAGTTGGCCTGATGGGGGAGGTTTATGACCCCCATAAATACCTTTCCCCTTTTTCCTCTCTCTACTCTACCGATGTGACTATTGAGAATCGCTTTGGAGAGTCTGGTAACATCAAAAGGTGGGAAACTGAACCATATTTCAGTAATCCAACCAGTTGAAAATATGTGTTGGTACTTAATGAATATGATGTCAGATCAGTTGGCGTCTGAGACATTATTACTGATAAGACAACATAAACTGTATCTTGGAAAGTCTACACATTCTAGTTATCAGATTCACATGGAATTGTTGTGCAATTTAAATGTTTAAATATTAAACTATTTATGAAAATATTAAATGTAATTGTAGCTCCTAAATGAGAGAATTGGTTTTCATGAGTGAACTATGCTCAACTCAGTGGCCCCGCCTATGTGAATAGACACGGGTTGTAAACTATGAAACACGGCCCTCTCTCCCAACCCTATATAAGCCCCTTTACGAAAATGTAACTTCCTGTTCCAAGGACGTGTGGACTTGAGGTCCCCACGTTGAAAGGACAAAGACCACCTACAGAACTAAGCCAACCTCAGCAAGAACCTAACGAAATTAGCATTGAATTTCAATCTGAAGGTGACGACCTACACGCCAGAAGGATGAATTTCGATTATACCAGCCAGAATATAGCATGAGCATATAGCATGGCAACTTGGTATGAACTTTGAACTCTTATTCACTAAAGAAGTGATACCTCCCAGCCATGCGTTAGCGCAGACGTGGGCTAGAAGAGGACGGACAGAGTATCTATCCTACCACACGACGACGGTACTACCAAGTATTCATTCTAACACCGGACATTCTTCAAAGGACAACCCGGCCCTCCATCTACGACCAACAGATCGAAGCGCAGCTCAGAGTAAATATTTATTGCATTTTCCTTTTCCAAATGGGCGGTTAGTTAGAATGCATAAGATTCTGTATTTACGATAGAGTAGCTGCCTACGGCCCGATAGAGACATAGCTTCTCCCTTTGTTCCTTGGTCTTCCTTTAATTCAAAACCCAACCCCCTTTCTTTGTGTAACGAGCCGTCATATCTGTTCCGTTCGCTAGGGACGTTTTCCTTTATGACATAATTTGTAATCAATGTATGATCCACTCTGTGTAGATGTAATTCTGTGTGATTATTTAGGTATTTAGTAAACAAATAATTAAACCAAAAGATGCCTGCATCTTTGTAGTAGCTGTGTGTATTGATATACCATTCAAAGTGTAATTAATAACTTCACCATGCTCAAAGGGATATTCAATGTCTGCTTTTAAAAAGTTTACAGATCTACAGATTGGTGTCCTTTGCGAGGCATTGGGAAAACCGCCCTCATTTTTGTGGTTGAATCGGTGTTTGAAATTCACTGCTTGACTTAGCAAACTTACAGATATAATTGTATGTGAACCCCGTTCAGCTAGCGGAACCCCTCGCCAAGAGCCAATGAAATTGCAGGGCGCCAAATACAAATCAACAGAAATCTCATAAATCAAATTTCTCAAACATAAAAGTATTAGTCACCATTTTAAAGATAACATTCTCGTTAATCCAGCCAATGTCTGATTTCAAAAATGCTTTACAGCGAAAGCTCCACAAACGATTATGTTAGGGCACCACCAACTCACAGAAAAACCCAGCCATTTTTCCAGCCAAAGAGAGGAGTCACAAAAAGCACAAATGGAAATAAAATGAATCACTAACCTTTGATGATCTTCATCAGATGACACTCATAGGACTTCATGTTACACAATACATGTATGTTTTATTCAGTAAAGTTCATATTTATATCCAAAACTCTTAATTTACATTTGCGTGTTATGTTCAGTAGTTCCAAAACATACAGTGATATTGCAGAGAGCCACATGAATTCACAGAAATACTCATTATAAATGTTGATGAAAATTCAAGTGTTATGCATGGAACTTTAGATACACTTCTCCTTAATGCAACAGCTGTGTCAGATTTCAAAAAAACTTTAAGGAAAAAGCATAACCTGAGAACGGCGCTCAGAGCCCAAACCAGCCAAAAGAAATATCAGCCATGTTACGCAGTCAACATTAGTCATAAATAGCATTATAAATATTCACCTACCTTTGATGATCTTCATCAGAATGCACTCCCAGGAATCGCAGTTCCACAATAAATGCTTGTTTTGTTCGATAATGTCCATCATTTATGTCCATTTATGTCCAAATAGCTTCTTTTGTTAGGGCGTTTTGTAAACAAATCCAAAAGCGTGTTCAGGTCCAGTCGGACGAAAAGTTCAAAAAGTTATATTACAGGTCGAAGAAACTTGTCAAACTAAGTATAGAATCAACCTTTAGGATGTTTTTATCATAAATGTTCAATAATGCTCCAACCGGAGAATTCCATTGTCTGTAGGAAAGCAATGGAACGAGAAATATCTCATGTGAAATGCGTGTGACTGAGATATCTCATGTGAAATGCGTGTGACTGAGATATCTCATGTGAAATGCGAACGAGGCTGCTGTCAGACCCCTTAGTCAAACAGCCCCCATCCGGCCCCCCTTCACACGAGAAGCCCGAAACAACGTTCTAAAGACGGTTGACATCTAGTGGAAGCCTTAGGAAGTGCGACATAACCCTTATCCCACTGTGAATTCGATAGGGGCTGAGTTCAAAAACTAAAAACCTCAGATTTTCCAATTCCTGTTTGGATTTTTTTTCTCAGGTTTTTGCCTGCCATATGAGTTGTTATACTCACAGACATCATTTTTAGAAACTTCAGTGTTTCCTATCCAATACTACTAATAATATGCATATATTAGCATCTGGGACTGAGTAGGAGGTAGTTCACTATGGGCATGCTATTCATCCAAAAGTGAAAATGCTGTCCCCCTATCCCAAAGAAGTTCAGGCGTAGTGTGTGTAGACCAGTGACACATCTTAATATAACAAGAAAATAAAAGTCAAGGGGTGTGAATGCTCTCTGAATGCACTGTAGTAAAATCAGTCCTCACCATATATTTCTCCAGTGTAGATATGAGAGGTGTCATAGTTCACCTCCTGTCCTCCCATGTCGACCTTCAGGTCCTCAGCAAACAGACTGGTGTCTCTCTTCATCCTCAGGTTAAAATGTCTGACAGACAAGAAACAGAGGTGAAGTACCAAGCTATTCATGCCACATTTCTGTATGGTTTATCTGAGTAGGGACCGATACAAACACATTGACTTGTTGATTAAACAACCACCTGATGTGTGTGTGTGTGTGTGTGTATAGATATATACACACACACACACACACAAATATGTTTAGTTACAAGCTATAGCTGTTGCAGCAGCTACTCTTCCTGGGGTCCACAATATGTCCATAAACGGAGCCAAAGAAAAGGCACAGGCCTAGTAGCACTAAGACATGAGCTGTTTCGTGCTTGTGGAGAGACGGATCTGAACAAACTAGCAAAGTTGGGAAGACACGTTCTGAAACATCTGTCTTTCATAATGTCTTGTTTACCATTCTGAGTACACCACCGAGATGCAACGTTTCAGCTACGTTTCAAACCCCTTACTCCTGTGACCCTGTATTAATGTATATTGAGAATATAATGTCTGTTCTATAGAATATATTTCTATGGTCTGAACATTGCAATACTATGGCTCAAGTTGTTATTGTAAAAACATTTTTTTTTTTAATAAAGTGTTTGTGTTCTCAATAACATAGGCCAACCTGATTACATAAATTAAATAATAAATACAAATATAAGAAACTCTGGATGGAACTAGGTCTTTATTTTTCAGGACTCGGGAGAAAATAAAATGCAAATGAAAGCGAGACGCGGAGATAAAAGACAAGGACATCGGCTCAGCTGAAAATAAAAACATTTATTCTACTTTCTTTTTTTTTTCTTTTGCATTTCTTTTTTTCTCTCCTGAAAGACGGTGAAAGAGCAGTAAACATTCCAACACCAACAGAGAAATGAGGTCATCTTAAAAACAGTGTGGCTTTACTGCATTTTTAAATTATGTTTGGGGGGGGGGAACACATTGTAAATAATTGAAGAACTTAATTCATTACTTTCTGTATGGCTCCTCAAACACTAGAACAGTGAAAGAAAATACATTTTGAGTTGGCCAATCAGGGACCTCTCCCAAAATAAAACTACAAGGAGGTCTGTATAGCCTGAATACCAAAAGAGTCCCATCTGGAGGAAACCTGGCACCAAACCCTGCGGTGAAGCATGGTGATGGCAGCATCATGCCGTGGGGATGTTTTTCAACGTCAGGGAAAGAGACATCAACAACTCGTCCACGGGTGCCCAGTGTGGCGCTCCCTGCTCCAACTGGGTGCCCAGTGTGGCACCCCCTGCTCCAACCGGGCGCCCAGTGTGGCACCCCCTGCTCCAACCGGGCGCCCAGTGTGGCGCCCCCTGCTCCAACCTCCAAGCATGTTGGTGTGTCTTTGAGATACGTCTTCTTGGTTGAATTGCTGCAAAGAAACCACTACTAAAAGGACACCAATAAGAAAAGACTTGCTTGGACCAAGAAACACGAGCAATGGACATTAGACCGGTGGAAATCTGTCCTTTGATCTGATGAGTCCAAATTTGAGATTTTTGGTTCCAACCGCCAAGTTTTTGTCAGACGCAGAGTAGGTGAATGGATGATCTCCACATGTGTGGTTCCCACTGTGAAGCATGGAGGTGGTGATGTGATAGTGCTTTGCTGGTGACACTGTCAGTGATTTATTTGGAATTCAAGACACACTTCACCAGCATGGCTCGCACAGCATTCTGCAGTAATACGCCATCTCATCATTTGTTTTTCAACAGGACAATGACCCAACACACCTCCAGGATGTGTAAGGGCTATTTGACCAAGGAGAGTGATTCATTGCTGTATTAGATGACCTGGCCTCTACAAATCACCCAACCTCAACCCAATTGAGATGGTTTGGGATGAGTTGGACAGCAGAGTGAAGGAAAAGCAATCAACAAGTGCTCAGCATATGTGGGAACTCCTTCAAGACTGTTGGAAAAGCATTGCAGGTGAAGCTGGTTGGGAGAATGCCAAGAGTGTGCAAAGCTGTCATTGAGGCAAAGGGTGGCTACTTTGAAGAATCTAAAATCTATTTTGATTTGTTTAATTAACACTTTTGGGTTATTGCATGACTCCATGTGTGTTATTTCATAGTTGATGTCTTCACTATTATTCTACAGTAAAAATAAAGAAAAACCCTTGAATGAGTAGGTGTGTACAAACTTTTGACTGGTACTATCTATCTATATATCTATATATATATATATACTGCTCAAAAAAATTAAGGGAACACTAAAACAACACAATGTAACTCCAAGTCAATCACACTTCTGTGAAATCAAAATTTCCACTTAGGAAGCAACACTGATTGACAATAAATTTCACATGCTGTTGTGCAAATGGAATAGACAACAGGTGGAAATAATAGGCAATTAGCAAGACACCCCCAATAAAGGAGTGGTTCTGCAGGTGGTGACCAGAGACCACTTCTCAGTTCCTATGCTTCCTGGCTGATGTTTTGGTCATTTTTGAATGCTGGCGGTGCTTTCACTCTAGTGGTAGCATGAGACGGAGTCTACAACCCACACAAGTGGCTCAGGTAGTGTAGCTCATCCAGGATGGCACATCAATGCGAGCTGTGGCAAGAAGGTTTGCTGTGTCTGTCAGCGTAGTGTCCAGAGCATGGAGGCGCTACCAGGAGAGGCCAGTACATCAGGAGACGTGGAGGAGGCCGTAGGAGGGCAACAACCCAGCAGCAGGACCGCTACCTCCGCCTTTGTGCAAGGAGGAGCAGGAGGAGCACTTCCAGAGCCCTGCAAAATGACCTCCAGCAGGCCACAAATGTGCATGTGTCTGCTCAAACGGTCAGAAACAGACTCCATGAGGGTGGTATTAGGGCCCGACGTCTACAGGTGGGGGTTGTGCTTACAGCCCAACACTGTGCAGGATGTTTGGCATTTGCCAGAGAACACCAAGATTGGCAAATTCGCCACTGGCGCCCTGTGCTCTTTACAGATGAAAGCCGGTTCACACTGAGCACATGTGACGGACGTGACAGTGTGTAAACGCCGTGGAGAACGTTCTGCTGCCTGCAACATCCTCCAGCATGACCGGTTTGGCGGTGGGTCAGTCATGGTGTGGGGTGGCATTTCTTTGGGGGGGGGGGGGGGGGGGGGGGGCCGCACAGCCCTCCATGTGCTCGCCAGAGGTAGCCTGACTGCCAGTAGGTACCGAGATGAGATCCTCAGACCCCTTGTGAGACCATATGCTGGTGCGGTTGGCCCTGGGTTCCTCCTAATGCAAGACAATGCTAGACCTCATGTGGCTGGAGTGTGTCAGCAGTTCCTGCAAGAGGAAGGCATTGATGCTATGGACTGGCCCGCCCGTTCCCCAGACCTGAATCCAATTGAGCACATCTGGGACATCATGTCTCGCTCAGTATTTAATAATAATATTTCATTCATTCAGATCAAGGATGTGTTCTTTTTATTGTTCCCTTTATTTTTTTTTGAGCAGTGTATATATATGTTGACTCCAATGCTTCCCACAGTTGTGTCAAGTTGGCTGAATGTCCTTTAGATGGTGGACCATTCTTGATACACACGGGAAACTGTTGAGTGTGAAAGACCCAGCAGAGTTGCAGTTCATGACACACTCAAACCGGTGCGCCTGGCACCTACTATCATACCCTGTTTAAAAGGCACTTAAATATTTGATCTTGCCCATTCACCCTCTGAATGGCACACATACACAATCCATGTCTCAATTGTCTCAAGGCTTAAATATTCTACCTTAACCTCTTAAATGTAATTGCAAAATTTAGACATAACCAAAAGTAACTGTTTTTCATGTGTAATTACATGTTTCAGACATGCAGAAACTTGGATATCTGGAAAGAAGACATCAAGATTATGAAGAAATTATCAGAGTATAGATATGAGCGACATAGTTCAAAATACACAAGACCAAGCACACACAAAATAACCATCTTTCATTGAAAATAAGTGAATTATTGATGACAAGAGCTGGAAACACAGATGGCTTCCACAACATGTGAACAATATCAACAACAGAAAAAATGGGATCGATAGAACTAACAACTAGAAATGGGCAGATGTTTTAGTAAGTGGTGTCAGGTGTGGTCACGGGGACGTTTTCAAGTGTCCCTAAACGTCTCCAAAGTGCACTAAGTCTGTAAATTCGATCATTCCAGTGCTATTACATATTTCAAATCCCTAAATGATATTTGCTCAGTCTAAAAACACAATTTCTACCATATCAACCTCACTCAAGCATAGTGGTGGTGTTATGGGATATCCAGGGTACATTCGAGTGTCCTTTCAACCTCTCCAAAGTACCCGAATGTGTAAATTGCACTGTTTTTGCACACTAAAATGTGCCTTAAAGTTATTTTTCACTATAAAAACTACATTTCTACAACGCCAGCCTCTCTCAAACATTGTGATGGTGTCGGGGGGACATACGGATGCAAGCAGGCAAAATCATATTTTTGATGCGCAAAGATAGTCACTCGGTGGACTTTCGATGTTGCCCTTAAGTCAAACATCAGATAATAGGCTAGATTTGTTCCTACCAACCTAAGGATTCATTTAATACTCTCCCATGTAGCTATAGTTCAAACACAGACCAAACCAAAGCTTACCTTTTGTCTCTCAGGGCTGGTGATCAATAACGGTAGATCACAGCCAGACAAATAAGACCTTCTCATGATCCGAGGAGTCCTGGCTTTTGGTGTGAATCAACGTATTTCCCGGGTTTATTTGGTTTATGCTTCACAACGCTAACAGGAATGATGGTAGCAGCCATCTTGAAATGTGGTCATCGGCTCGGGCCTGCCTTTATAAACCCATATATGGTAGTAAGTCATACCAAAGATTTGAAGGCACTGATCACCTGGTCAGTCTGTCAGCGTATATTAGGGACTCTGACAATGCTCGTTCTGATATTTCTTAATTTCTTTGTTTTTATTTTTGTGGACTTGTGTATATTGCTTTATATTGTTATTACTACATTGTTGGGGGCTAGAAACGTAAACATGTAGCTGCACCTGCGATAACATGTGTAAAGCCACCAGTAACATTTTATTTGAAATAGAACTAAATTGATTGAACAAATGTATTTCAATATGATTGATATAGGCCTATAGCCTACTGTTTATATTTGGGGATTTCATTTGAAGTGTCTTTCTATATGTCACCTGTTTGTATCAATTACAAAGACATTGGCAACTTTGTATTTGTAGTCAACTCTGTTCTGAAATTATCTGCGGTCACAGGGAGATGGCTAAACCATGTGATTCTATGTTTAGCAGAAATCTGTGTGTATATAATGACGTTGGAGGGCAAAAAAAAATAATCTAACGACACACTTAGCTGTTCTACGGGTGGTCCGAGGCAGGCGTTAGATTACCAGCGTTTTCAACATTAATAACAACGGTTTTGGGACACCGCTCTAACGACGCTCCTACGAAGGTTCTAACGATGAACTAAGCCTTAAGATGGTTTTGTGAAACTGGGCCCTGGTATCAGGCTAAATTAATTCCAAGCCAGGACTCAGAGCTTTAGAGACTCCTGCTTTTCAGAACAGCTGCAGACATCCTCCTCTCCTTCTGTATTTATTTGTTTCCACAGCTTCCATCTCTGTTAAGCAGTAGCATCTGAGAATAGGACCAATGGGAGCACCAGGCTTTGCCACTGGCAGAATGAGAGGCCTAGTCCCCTCCCTGCCAAGCTAGCAACAGATCTGAGTTCAAATAGTATTTGAAGTTTTTTTTAAATACTTTGAGCGTTTGCTCTGGCCTCCTAAGAGTGCTAGATAAGCCGGGTTTGCCATTGGGGGCCAACTCTAATGAGCAATTAAGCCAGGCAAGCTCAATCAAGCACAGATAAAGTATTTGAAATTATTTTAAATAGTATTTGAACCCAGGTCTGACTAACCGCCAGATGGTCTCGGCTGGGTCTCGACTGGGCACAGCGCTGGGAGAGAACAGAGCACTTCGCTCTCCCACAAAGCCAGGCAAGGCTTGTTTAGAAGGTACAGGATATTCATAATTTAGGCTATGTTCTATGAAAATAATTAAAGATGAAAACAAGGCTAAACAACAATAATGCCTATGTTTTTGAGGAACATCACAGTTCAGTTATTTAGGAACAAGACTCATCTTGAAGATGAGGTTCACTCCTGATACTTCATTTAGACTTAACAAAATAAACTACATCACAAAAACAGACACACAGACATACAAGCACAGTGAACAAGTCTGGGACACTAACCTTCCGTGTGCGTGGAAGTCTAGATGGAGAAATGTGTCTTGGTGGTGGAGGGCCCTCTTGGCTCTCAGGTGCTTGTCCTGTAACTCATAGGTGTTATAGGACAGACCCTCGTAGTGACGCACATACTTGTTCAGGGGGTTCCCATAATGATAACCTGGAGAGATGATAACACAGAGGAACTAAGACCCACTAGAACAACAACACCACACAGGACACCTCTACAAACCACAGGCTGTAAGCTGAATATTAAACAACAATTCTATAATTCGTTATCTTCTTCGATGCCTAGCTATAATCAACAAGTCATATAAAGATAGTAGCATCTAACTTGAAAAAGACTGAAAACGTGACAGCACACTAGCCCTCATAACATCCATGATCCTACATTATTCTAGCCAAGCCTGGAAACACAATACTCTACTCATTCAGAACAAAAGGCACATTCTGTTTGGAATTACATAGGATTCCTGATTTGTGAAAGGCCACCATAACGCCTGGCTCCCCCCTCCCCAATGACTAAAACTATCAAAGACGACAAGTGTCGTCACATTGTTGCAAAGGAGTGGTAGTTCATTGAGCGTACAGCCTAGTCTACATCCACGGTTCTCCCAATGATTTATTAACAAGGTGGTGCTGCTGAGTACACCTGTAACTGACAAAAACAATCTATTTTGGGTGTGGTGTCTGTCCTTAAAATGATAACAAATAAAGTGAATCTATTACGGAATTAGAATCTATTACGGGAATAGAATCTGGGCCTATTTCTATGTCTATGTCCGTAAAAGGCCAGGCGATTATTGCAATCTCAGTCTGAACCCTATAAATAAATCAACTGGATGTCATCATAAAAGGCTTTAACATGGATTATAACTGAATTAGTATCACTCAGACCTGGGCTCAAACACTATTTAAAATCATTCCAAATACTTTGTCTGTGCTCGATTGAGATTGCCTGGCTTAATGGACCAATAGAATAGTGCCAAAAGTGCAAACCCCAACCCATCTAGCATCTCAGGCAGGCTAGAGCAAAGGCTGAAAAGTATTTGAATAGTGTTTGAACCCAGGTCTGCCATCACTAACAGGAGCAGGTGTTTATTTGTGTGCCTGCTCCCAGCTACGTTCGTAGGCTTTTCATTTTAGAGCTCATGATGTCATTACGGTAGGTAGGCCAAATACTACATAGGATAGGAGGTCGATGACACCTAAATTGGGGAGGACGGGCTCGTCGTAATGACTTGGGCGTAATGGTATCAAATACATCAAACAAATCGTTTCCATGTGTTTGATGCCATTCCAGTTACTCCGTACCAGACGTTATTAATAGCTGTCCTCCCCTCCGGAGCCTCCACTGCTATATAGCTACAAGCCTGGGCATACTCTTCTATTTTCTGCTCCCTACATTTGCATGATAAAATATTAAACTCTGACCATTAAAATGTTTCATTGTAGTTGTAATAGCTTTAAGAGACTTAGGCTATTTCCTATTGAGTCGTTTCAGATTGGGGGTAGTTGGACAAATACAATCTGGATGCTGTTTGTTAGATATTTTTTTCCACAGCAGTTGGACCATATACTATTAAGTGAACCATGAAACACATTCAAAGCTGTAGAATCAATTCTGTGTGTGATTAGCATAATGTCAACAAGAACATCGCATTGAAAACATACAGTGGGTTGCCTCGATCGATTACGCGATCAGAATGCTGTTCATGGAAAGTAAGGAAATAGCTGTATTCTCATGAATACTATTGTATCGTTCTACCAGTGTGGGCTGGTGGGAGGAGTTATAAAACGGGCTCACTGTAAAGGCCGGAATGGAACACTAAAACACGACAGATATTGAAAGCATCTTTGACTCCGTTCCAAATAATCCATTCCAGCCATTACTACTGTATTCATCGAATAGCTACAACATAATATATTGGCGCTAGCTACTGCCATTGGAAAGCTAATAGCTAGCTAACAAAGATCGAATATGTTCTTACTAGGGAGCCATTGGCTTTGGGTCAAACATGTACAAAAAAAAAATAAAGTTGTCAACAGGCATAGTTAGCTAATTACCTGGCAAGATCCCTAGTTAGCTAACTGTTGTTGCTAAAAAAACGATGCTAAATTAGCTGGCTAACTAGCTACTATGCTAGCTAATGTTGATAGAAAGTGGGACAGCCCATCATTGCAAAATGTAGTATTGACGTGGTGCAAAAAAAAAACAATACCGACCGACAGCACTGCAAATATTGCAAGCTAAATCAGATTGCCCAAATCGCTTTGCTCGTTCGTGCCAAGACAACAGATTCCACCTGATTTCTCATAACAATGGCACCCCCGCAAGCTAGTTAGCTAGTAGTCTTATCGTAACCATCCATATAAATAGTAAAGTCTCGTTTAAAGAAAACTAGCTTCCGCCAAGCTTAACATAAAATCTATTTTTTTACAACTATATAGCTTTGTGGTTTGGAGTTTGTGTCATAAGGGACACTAGAGGCATCTTCACAACGACCAGGCCTATGTTAGCTTTCTTAGCCTAGCCTGCTAGCCATTCGCTCGAACGCTGTCTTTGCCTGGCTACTCTTCCCTTCGTGAATGTAGCCCGCTAAACGCTTCGCGATACAATACAAATGCTCTCACTCACCCTGGGTGTAATTTATTAAGTAGACGAAACAGAAGAATTTGACGACAAGCATATCTGCTAAGTCCATTGTTAGAGCATTGATACCGTGATCACTTTGTCCTTGTTTAGGCTCAGACGCCCTGCCTGTGTTGATCGCAGCTTCCTCTCCTCCTCGCCTGCCCTCTCTTTCACGCCCCGACGTCAGACGTAGGGATGGAGGATTCTCCCTTCCCCCATCATTATGGAGTGACAGATTGGGAAAACGGGATACCTAGTCAGGTGTACAACTGAATGCAATTCCAACTATTGTAACATATATTTCAGGTAATGTTTCAAAAAGTACAACGCAAGTCCATCAGGTCATTCTTCTACTCATTGCTGACTAAATAGGACAAAAAAGCCTTTTCCCCGGCATCACCAGACACTAAGAAAGTTAACATTTTCACATTCAACCAGATTTATTAGAGATATTATTTTATTTACATATTAGACAGTTATTGTATAAAATACAGTCATTAAAGCGCATTGTGTTTCCCCCCCCCCCCCCCTCAACCTTGTCTGTCCTGCAACAAACTGTAAAGAGTTCTATTTTTATAAAAAAAATCAATTTAATTAAATTCTGTACTTCAGTGAGACGGTCAAAGGTCAAGGCAGGTGTTTGCCAAGCTCATCAGTCCTATTCCAGCCAAGCTCCTCTGGCCCCGGTGGCAGTGACGTGACAAACCTCTACATCAGCCCCCAGTCTCTGTAGCTCATCCAACCAGATCTGTTGCTTCTGGGACAGTTTGTCGCTAGGGCCCTTCACCTCCACCAGCTGGAACAATAGAATATGATAGAATTCATAGAATAGAATAGTAGATCTGATGCTTCTGAGAGTTTGACGCTAAGCCCCATTTACCTCTCATCAACATGTCATCATGGGACAAATAGATAGACCTAGTCATCTCAAATTAATGTGTTTAATTCCACAGCCTCAGGCAGGCCTAGACAGTCCTGTGAGCTCACCTTGTAGGTGTTGTTGGATGTGTTCCACACCACTAGGTCAGGCAGTCCTGCTCGACAGTGTCTGTAGTCCTTGGCCATCCTAGTGATCATCCCTCCCAGAAACGATCCACCCAGACAAGACACTAGACTCTGCAAAGAGAGGAGACCACAAAGGGTTAGACCAGCTCAGTAGCATTACAGTAGCCAGGTAAACAACACTTTGATCAATGTGAGAGCAGGTTAGTTTAACCAGGCTACAATTACATGGGATTTACCATAACACAATAATCATGTTACTAACACATGGAGTGTTATACATGGAGGTGAAATCATAGGCTTTATAATGTCTAATCTGAAAGTCAATATTTATTCAACTTAGCAGACGCTTTTCAACTTTTCAAAGTAAAGGGAGTTATTTGTCACAGATGTTATTGCAGGTGTAGCGAAATGCTTGTGTTTCTAGCTTCAACAGTGTAGTAATATCTAACAATTCACAACAATACACACAATCTAAAAGTAAAATAATGGAATTAAGGGACATATAAATATTAGGATGAGCAATTTCAGACGGGCATAGACTAAAATACAGTAGAATAGAATACAGTATATACACATGAGATGAGTGAAGCAAAAATATGTAAACATTATTAGAGTGAGTAGTGTTCCATTACTAAAGAGGCCAGTGAACCCACAACCTTGGCGTTGCTAGCACCGAAGCTACTTTTACCAACTGAACCACACTGGTAAGTCAATGACAAACAAGATTGTCTGTACCGACAATGCGTCATCCAATTGGTTTGAAGTGAGCCTTAACTGTGGTTACCTGTGCCCGCTGCAGGGATGAGAAGCGCTCCCAGTTGACCAGTGAACACACCTTCCCCTCCTGATTGGTCCAGGCCTCAGCCATCAGGTTGTGCAGCGTCTCAATGGACGCCTCACAGAGCACCTGCACACGCGTCTCTATCGCCTCCCTCCGGTTCCCATAGAAACAGTCTGTGAAGAGGTCCAGTGGGCAGGGCTAGGAGAGGAACAAGAGAGATGAGGAAATATTAATATATGCCTTGTATCAGACACTTTTATCCAGAGAGTCTGACAAGACAGTGAGGCCATGTACAGTGCCTTGCGAAAGTATTCGGCCCCCTGTTAAAAAAGTTTGAAATATCCAATAAATGTCGTTCCACTTCATGATTGTGTCCCACTTGTTGTTGATTCTTCACAAAACAATACAGTTTTATATCTTTATGTTTGAAGCCTGAAATGTGGCAAAAGGTCGCAAAGTTCAAGGGGGCCGAATACTTTCGCAAGGCACTGTAGGTACAGGTATACGTGAGCCTTGTGGGAATTGAACTGACAACCGTGCCACGCTTCAACCAACTGAACCACACAAAAAAAAAGGACAGGTTGAACATGTTTACCTGGTAGAGCATGTTTACCTGGTAGAGCGTGTTTACCTGGTAGAGCGTGTTTACCTGGTAGAGCGTGTTTACCTGGTAGAGCGTGTTTACCTGGTAGAGCGTGTTTACCTGGTAGAGCATGTTTACCTGGTAGAGCATGTTTACCTGGTAGAGCGTGTTTACCTGGTAGAGCGTGTTTACCTGGTAGAGCATGTTTACCTAGTAGAGCATGTTTACCTAGTAGAGCATGTTTACCTAGTAGAGCGTGTTTACCTGGTAGAGCGTGTTTACCTGGTAGAGCGTGTTTACCTGGTAGAGCGTGTTTACCTGGTAGAGCGTGTTTACCTGGTAGAGCGTGTTTACCTGGTAGAGCGTGTTTACCTGGTAGAGCATGTTTACCTGGTAGAGCGTGTTTACCTGGTAGAACGTGTTTACCTGGTAGAGCGTGTTTACCTGGTAGAGCGTGTTTACCTGGTAGAGCGTGTTTACCTGGTAGAGCGTGTTTACCTGGTAGAGCGTGTTTACCTGGTAGAGCGTGTTTATCTGGTAGAGCATGTTTACCTGGTAGAGCATGTTTACCTGGTAGAGCGTGTTTACCTGGTAGAGCATGTTTATCTGGTAGAGCATGTTTACCTGGTAGAGCATGTTTACCTGGTAGAGCATGTTTACCTGGTAGAGCGTGTTTACCTGGTAGAGCATGTTTATCTGGTAGAGCATGTTTACCTGGTAGAGCATGTTTACCTGGTAGAGCATGTTTACCTGGTAGAGCATGTTTACCTGGTAGAGCGTGTTTACCTGGTAGAGCGTGTTTACCTGGTAGAGCATGTTTACCTGGTAGAGCGTGTTTACCTGGTAGAGCGTGTTTACCTGGTAGAGCGTGTTTACCTGGTAGAGCGTGTTTACCTGGTAGAGCATGTTTACCTGGTAGAGCGTGTTTACCTGGTAGAGCGTGTTTACCTGGTAGAGCATGTTTACCTGGTAGAGCGTGTTTACCTGGTAGAGCGTGTTTACCTGGTAGAGCGTGTTTACCTGGTAGAGCGTGTTTACCTGGTAGAGCATGTTTACCTGGTAGAGCATGTTTACCTGGTAGAGCATGTTTACCTGGTAGGGATTCCGGAAGACGTCTGGAATACCCTCCATGAAAATGACGTCCCATAACAGAAGACCAAACAGAGTGGAAAACGTGGAGCCCTCTCCATGGATCCCTATAGATAACCAAGAGAAGTTTCAGTCAAACTTCACTTCCATCCATCCATCCATGTGGTAAGGAAGCATTTCACGGTAAAGTTGTATCAAATTGTATTTGTCACATGCGCCGAATACAACAGGTACAGTGAAATGCCTTACAGTGAAATGCCTTACAGTGAAATGCCTTACAGTGAAACCTTACAGTGAAATGCCTTACAGTGAAATGCCTTACAGTGAAACCTTACAGTGAAATGCCTTACAGTGAAACCTTACAGTGAAATGCCTTACAGTGAAACCTTACAGTGAAATGCCTTATAGTGAAATGCCTTACAGTGAAATGCCTTACAGTGAAACCTTACAGTGAAATGCCTTACAGTGAAACATTACAGTGAAATGCCTTATAGTGAAATGCCTTACAGTGAAACCTTACAGTGAAATGCCTTACAGTGAAACCTTACAGTGAAATGCCTTACAGTGAAATGCCTTACAGTGAAATGCCTTACAGTGAAATGCCTTACAGTGAAATGTCTTACAGTGAAATGCCTTACAGTGAAGCATTACAGTGAAATGCCTTACAGTGAAATGCCTTACAGTGAAATGCCTTACAGTGAAATGCCTTACAGTGAAATGCCTTACAGTGAAATGCTTACTTAAGAGCCCTTAACCAACAATGCAGTTAAAACATATATATAAAAAATGTAAAAATAATAATAATAATATATATATATATATATATATATATATATATAGGCTATATACAGGGGATACCAGCACAGAGTCAATGTGCGGGGACACCGGTTAGTCGAGGTAATATGTCTAGGTAGAGGTATTAAAGTGACTATGGATAGACAATGACAAAGAGTAGCAGGGGGGGGGGGGGGGCAATGCAAATAGTCTATGACAAATACAATTAGACTTGATTACATTTCCAAGTACAGGTTCCTGTGACAACTGGAGAACTTTACTGAACTTGCTGTTTTCAATTGTTTTGTTTTTTTACTGTGAAAGCTCTGGTTTATATGTCAAATACACTTAAGACATGAAAACTTGACGATTTAAAAGAAGCAACAAAAAAAACAAAAACAAAAAACAACAGGAAACTAGAAAAGAAGTAAAGCAGAACACCTTGGTCAAAGCCTTGCCGACGGTAGTGTGCCAGTGACAGCTCTTCCACAGAACACATGACAGTGGAGTATCCTCCCTCTGCCCCTTCCTCAGCAGGCATGAGGAACACATTCTTCCCTGTCCCCCCCTCGTGGGGGAAGAGCTGCCCTCGGATAGTGACCTAGAAGACACAAACACAAACACAATTAGCACACACAAAACAAGTCTGTTTTTATATTTATTTTTATTTACTCTTTATTTAACTAGGCAAGTCAGTTAAGAACAAATTCTTATTCAGAATGGACGGCCTACACCGGCCAAACCCTAACCCGGACGCCACTGGGACCAATTGCGCACCGCCCTATGGGACTCCCAATCACGGCCGGTTGTGATACAGCCTGGAATCATACCAGGGTGTCTGTAGTGACGCCTCCAGCAGTGCCTTAGACCGCTGCACCACTCGGGAGCCCCTTAAAACGGTTTGATGTTTAGAAAGTCAAAGGACATCATCAGTGATGTCATGAAGCATAAACTCAAGTAAACCCTGCTTTTTATTTTGGGAATATAATATGACCCACCTCTTAACTAACGTTTGAGTTTTTATTTTTTTGCATTAGCGTTTACTTAACTTGCTAACAAAGATTGTCATCTCGATCATCGCTTAGAATTGACCCATGTATATTTCATATAATGTGTATTTCAACTGGGGCCTAGTGGTTAGAGCGTTGGACTAGTAACCGGAAGGTTGCAAGTTCAAACCCCCGAGCTGACCCTCTGTCGTTCTGCCTCTGAACAGGCCTGTTCCTAGGCCGTCATTGAAAATAAGAATTTGTTCTTAACTGAAGTTAAATAAAGGTAAAAAAAAAAAATAAAGCGACAGAAGTGACTCACATGAGTGACATCGTTGACGTGGATGGTGGGCAGGTCACTGAGTACAGGGTGGTAATTCTTGTAGCTAGGGGATTCCTTCATCCTATTGGCTCTCTGGTGGAGTGAAAGCTGGTGGCCCGTCCTCACCAAGGGGTCAGAGAGACCGTCTCTGATGGAGCTGATAGCCTGGGATTGATACATGGGAAATTTCAATTCAATTAATGCTAATTACGGACACAGACAAAAAGACACACATTTAATAAATACCACGTATAACAACAGTGCAAAGTGAAATCCAGACAAACATTAACAAAGTGCAATAGTCCATAAGTTCAGGAAGAACCATGGGAAAAAGTACTTAAGAGACGGTGTGGCTGACTGACCTGTTCAGGTAGTTTGAGGTGCTGCTGGAGGTTAGGTGGTTGACTGACCTGTTCAGGTAGTTTGAGGTTGACTGACCTGTTCAGGTAGTTTGAGGTTGACTGACCTGTTCAGGTAGTTTGAGGTGCTGCTGGAGGTTAGGTGGTTGACTGACCTGTTCAGGTAGATTGAGGTACTGCTGGAGGTTAGGTGGTTGACTGACCTGTTCAGGTAGTTTGAGGTTGACTGACCTGTTCAGGTAGTTTGAGGTTGACTGACCTGTTCAGGTAGTTTGAGGTCGACTGACCTGTTCAGGTAGTTTGAGGTACTGCTGGAGGTTAGGTGGTTGACTGACCTGTTCAGGTAGTTTGAGGTTGACTGACCTATTCAGGTAGTTTGAGGTTGACTGACCTGTTCAGGTAGTTTGAGGTTGGACTGGAGGTTAGGTGGCTGACTGACCTGTTCAGGTAGTTTGAGGTTGGACTGACCTGTTCAGGTAGTTTGAGGTTGACTGACCTGTTCAGGTAGTTTGAGGTTGACTGACCTGTTCAGGTAGTTTGAGGTCGACTGACCTGTTCAGGTAGTTTGAGGTACTGCTGGAGGTTAGGTGGTTGACTGACCTGTTCAGGTAGTTTGAGGTTGACTGACCTGTTCAGGTAGTTTGAGGTTGACTGACCTGTTCAGGTAGTTTGAGGTTGGACTGGAGGTTAGGTGGCTGACTGACCTGTTCAGGTAGCTTGAGGTTGGACTGACCTGTTCAGGTAGTTTGAGGTTGGACTGGAGGTTGACTGACCTGTTCAGGTAGTTTGAGGTGCTGCTGGAGGTTAGGTGGCTGACTGACCTGTTCAGGTAGTTTGAGGTTGGACTGACCTGTTCAGGTAGTTTGAGGTTGGACTGGAGGTTAGACTGGAGGTTGACTGACCTGTTCAGGTAGTTTGAGGTTGGACTGGAGGTTGACTGACCTGTTCAGGTAGTTTGAGGTTGACTGACCTGTTCAGGTAGTTTGAGGTTGACTGACCTGTTCAGGTAGTTTGAGGTGCTGCTGGAGGTTAGGTGGTTGACTGACCTGTTCAGGTAGTTTGAGGTTGACTGACCTGTTCAGGTAGTTTGAGGTTGACTGACCTGTTCAGGTAGTTTGAGGTTGGACTGGAGGTTAGGTGGCTGACTGACCTGTTCAGGTAGCTTGAGGTTGGACTGACCTGTTCAGGTAGTTTGAGGTTGGACTGGAGGTTGACTGACCTGTTCAGGTAGTTTGAGGTGCTGCTGGAGGTTAGGTGGCTGACTGACCTGTTCAGGTAGTTTGAGGTTGGACTGACCTGTTCAGGTAGTTTGAGGTTGGACTGGAGGTTAGACTGGAGGTTGACTGACCTGTTCAGGTAGTTTGAGGTTGGACTGGAGGTTGACTGACCTGTTCAGGTAGTTTGAGGTTGACTGACCTGTTCAGGTAGTTTGAGGTGCTGCTGGAGATTGAGTGCCAGTCTGTCCCACCATCGCCCCCTGCTGTCTGGACAGTAGACTGACTGGGACAATAGTGAGCGCAGCTCCTTCACCGCTTCCTGGAACACAACCAATCTGAATCAATACATTACACTACACTCTGCTGTGTGTATATGAATGTGTGTGTGTGTATATCTTGGTATATGAATGTGTGTGTGTATATGAATGTGTGTGTGTATATATCTTGGTATATGTGTGTATATGAATGTGTGTGTGTATACTGTAACAGTCCCAGTTTGGCAGATAATACGCAGGTCTTTCTCCGTACCTTCTTGATCTCCAGTATTTTCCACAACTAATCAAATGTATTCCACACATCTGACTTCCCCTTTACCTCCTGAGCAACCAGTAAAACATTCCCCCGTTTCCAGTCGCGTCCTCTGCATCCGTTTTGCTGTCACACGTGTTCCGGTGTTCAGAGTTTGTTACAACCAATTTATTAATGTGATTATGACATGCTTTAACGGTCAGGCCCTATTGGTCGCGTGCATTCGATGCACACGTGTCACATAAAGAGAGCACGGGTTTGAGGGGATATTTTCATAAATAAATTAGCGATTTCGGTAAACAACACTTTTCAATCAGAAAAGGCTGTAATTATGTTGCAGTTCGGGCAGCAGAGACAGTGTGATACACACTGTTGATGTTCTGTGGTGGTCGCTGCAGCAGGGAAGAGTGATACACACTGTTGATGTTCTGTGGTGGTCGCTGCAGCAGGGAGGAGTGATACACACTGCTGATGTTCTGTGGTGGTCGCTGCAGCAGAGACAGTGTGATAAACACTGTTGATGTTCTGTAGTGGTCTCTGCAGCAGAGACAGTGTGATAAACACTGTTGATGTTCTGTGGTGGTCGCTGCAGCAGAGACAGTGTGATAAACACTGTTGATGTTCTGTAGTGGTCTCTGCAGCAGAGAAGAGTGATACACACTGTTGATGTTCTGTGGTGGTCGCTGCAGCAGGGAGGAGTGAAACACACTGGTGATGTTCTGTGGTGGTCGCTGCAGCAGAGACAGTGTGATAAACACTGTTGATGTTCTGTGGTGGTCGCTGCAGCAGAGACAGTGTGATACACACTGCTGATGTTCTGTGGTGGTCACTGCAGCAGAGACAGTGTGATACACACTGTTGATGTTCTGTGGTGGTCGCTGCAGCAGAGACAGTGTGATACACACTGTTGATGTTCTGTGGTGGTCGCTGCAGCAGAGACAGTGTGATACACACTGTTGATGTTCTGTGGTGGTCGCTGCAGCAGAGACAGCGTGATAAACACTGTTGATGTTCTGTAGTGGTCTCTGCAGCAGAGAAGAGTGATACACACTGTTGATGTTCTGTGGTGGTCGCTGCAGCAGAGACAGCGTGATAAACACTGTTGATGTTCTGTGGTGGTCGCTGCAGCAGGGAGGAGTGATACACACTGTTGATGTTCTGTGGTGGTCGCTGCAGCAGAGAGGAGTGATACACACTGCTGATGTTCTGTGGTGGTCGCTGCAGCAGAGACAGTGTGATACACACTGTTGATGTTCTGTGGTGGTCGCTGCAGCAGAGACAGTGTGATACACACTGCTGATGTTCTGTGGTGGTCGCTGCAGCAGAGACAGCGTGATAAACACTGTTGACGTTCTGTGGTGGTCGCTGCAGCAGGGAGGAGTGAAACACACTGGTGATGTTCTGTGGTGGTCGCTGCAGCAGAGACAGTGTGATAAACACTGTTGATGTTCTGTGGTGGTCGCTGCAGCAGAGACAGTGTGATACACACTGTTGATGTTCTGTGGTGGTCGCTGCAGCAGAGACAGTGTGAAACACACTGGTGATGTTCTGTGGTGGTCACTGCAGCAGAGACAGCGTGATAAACACTGTTGATGTTCTGTGGTGGTCGCTGCAGCAGGGAGGACAGAGAGACAACGGGTCGCACAGTCCCTCGCTGTCTTTTTTCACACAGCGCAGCAAGTCTGAGCCCGGCCCGGCCCGGCACAATCAAATCAATTGCGGTCAGATTCCCTCTAGTTATCTGTGTCTTAATTATTTCATCAAACAGTGCACTTTTTAAAGCATCAGACAAGCTCAGTGCATACAGTTGATTTGATTAAAACACATAGGATGTGTCTATATATGGAAAAATACACGTAGGTCGATTGGTCGAAATAACAACTATATATATTTTTTGTCTGGTGACAGTTCTAGTGTGTATCGAGGTATATGATGTGTGTGTGTGTGTCTGCACCCACCTTGTAGCAACGTAACCTCTGTAGTACTTCTACTCCCCTGGACAGGATGCGTGTGTAGGCCCACCCTGTGGTGAAACAGCGCAGGAACACTGGCAGCTCTTCCTGGTGGCTACACACACACACACACACACACACTTTAGGTTTGGCTGGCTTATGGCTGTCAACCAATGTCAATGATAATGTTGCTTATCAAGCGATTATTGTGTGTGTGTGTGTGTGTGTGGGGGGGGGGTTGCATTTGGCTGTGCAGACCAATGTGAAATCCGCATGGCCACATATCAAAGATTGACAAAGAGGGATGAATATGCCGCTAGTGGTCACCACCTGAGGTCGTACGTCTTGCTCGTCTCCTGCCAGGTCGTCTTGGCTGCAGTGTAAAGTCCCAGAGCGTCCTCCCAGTGGCCTGTCTGCATGGCTGTGATCACCTCTTGCAGCGCTCGCATCGCCGCCTCATACCTGACACAACAGGACAGAGAGGCGCTGAGTCCAACGACACATTTATCGGTCACGTACGCTGTTTTTTGTTGCAGACGTTATCACCCGGTGAGGGGAAAGGCTGTTGTTTCCAGCTCCCAAAAATGAAGCAATATCTAGCAACACAATAATAATAACACGCAATCTAAAAGTTAAAAAGAACAAAGACATTAAGACAGAAATATTAGAAGTCTGGGACCCAGAGTCGTGAGATAATTAATACATCTACACCAAGTTGGACAAAAAAATAATGAGGAACACCTGACCAGGTGAGTTATTATCCCTCATTGATGCCACCTGTTAAATCCACTTCAATCAGTGTAGATGAAGGGGAAGAGACAGGTTAAAGAAGGAGTTTTAAGCCTTGAGAGAATTGAGACATGGATTGTGTATGTGTGCCATTCAGAGGGTGAATGGGCAAGACAAAATATTTAAGTGCCTTCGAACAGAGTATGGTAGTAGGTGCCAGGAGCACCAGTTTGTGTCAAGAACTGCAAAGCTGCTGTTTTTTTCACGCTCAACAGTTTCCCGTTTGTATTAAGAATGGTCCACCCACCCAAAGGACATCCAACCAACTTGACACAACTGTGGGAAACATTGGAGTCAACATGGAGCAGCATCCCTGTGGAATGCTTTCAACACCTTGTAGAGTCCCATGCCCTGACGAATTGAGGCCTTTCTGAGGACAAAAGGGGGTGCAACTCAATATTAGGAAAGTGTTCTTAATGTTTTGACACTCAGTGTAAATGTTAATGGCGTATATAGACAGAAGGGACAGTATATATGAATTGAAGAGTTATGTACATCAGTAATTATATAGGATGAGCCTGGACTATTTACCTATTATTTACCTATTACCGACGTGGTAACAAACCCTCACCTCACGACCCCAAATTGTTCACACTGCTCTTGTTGGCGGAGAGAACATTTTTGCAGTTTTAAAGTTAATGTCCTGTAATTCTACACATTTTGCATAGGACAGAGATTTTTTGTTGTTGTTGTTGTTGTTGTTGCTGTTTTAAAAGCTAATTTCCTGCAATTCTGATATGACACCAGGGATCGAAGCGAGTAAAAAAAAATATATTATTGTCATCGGGACCCGCGGTCCGTATTGACCCTGTTCTGGGTACGAATCAGGACCGCGTTCCGCCAGTTGAGCATATACAGTGCCATCAAAAAGTAATCACATCCCTTGACACATTTTGTTGTATTTCAAAGTGGGACTAAAATAGATTTAATTGTCATCGTCAACGATCTACAAAAAAATACTGTAATGTAAAAGCGGAAGAAAAATTATAATATTTAAAAAAATTATAATAATAATTTAATCTAACGACCAATATGTTGATTAGAAAAGTAGTCCACCCACTTAGTCAATGTTAGGGCTCCCGAGTGGCGCTGCGGTCTAAGGCACTGCAGTGCTTGAAACATCACTACAGACACCCTGGTTCAAATCCAGGCTCAGGTGTCGACTGGGATTGGGAGTCCCATAGGGCGGCTCACAATTGGCCCAGCGTCGTCCGGATTTGGCCGGTGTAGACCGCCATTGTAAATAAGAATTTGTTCTTAAAGGTTAAATGTAAATAACAAAAATGTTAGAAGCACCCTTTGGCAAATCAGACAACGCCTCCTGCTCCTCCCCGCCAATAGGCAGAAACTTAAGCAGGAAGCACCCGTGGAAAGGAGTGTGCCTGACTGTTCAACATTGGTCTGACTGTTTTGATCACTGTTTTGATCAAGGTTGCGGGCCGTCAAACTTATTCAAACCAAACCGTGGATAGATAGCAACACAGTTTTTATTTAAATCTGCTTGAAAATCTATGGCAAGACCTGAAAATGGTTGTTAATAACCAATTTTACAGAGCTTGAGGAATTCTGAAAAAAATAATGGGCACATTTTGCACAATCCAGGTGTGTAAAGCTCTTAGAGACTTACCCAGAAAGACTCACAGGTTCGGAGCCATCTTGTTAATATTGGCAGAATGTGTGCCAGAGTCTGGTCTAATGGTAGCGCTGCTGATTACGGACTACATATCCGCCTGGTGTCTAGGCCCTTCATGTCTGTGTGTGCCCCTTCTACATGCATCTCCCTCTCTCCTTTCTGATCTTTAAGCAATAAGGCATGAAAAGCCCATGGATTATTGTAAGAATAACACCAGGACTAAGGGCTGTTCTTAGTCACGACGGGAAGCAGGGGAATGGTGGAGACGGCAACAACAAAAAATGGCACCATTGTTGCACAGATCAGAGAGGCAGGCAGCAAGGTTTATACAAACCCTTACAGTTGCAGCCCAAAAAAATCTTATCTAGGTACTTTTTTTTCCAGGGGACATGAAGTTCATGAATTGCCTGCATGGGGCTGTGGGACAGTGGATGTGCATTGAACTGTTAACAGGCATTACCCATAACTCCCTCCTATCAATCAATCAACATCTAGGACCCAAACATCCCCATTTTATAATAACACTTAGATAGCTTATGAAACGCACACCTAAATAAACAAACATTTGAGGTTGATCAATCAGTGTCCACAGCACTGACCAATGAGATCTGACCCAAATACACTGTAAATCTATGCTCTAACCTGATAAGATCTTCTCTATCCAGGAACAGTTTGGCTCTGCGCTGTACGGTGTAGTCAGGGAAGGCCAGTCGGCCAGAGTTGACCAGTAGGATGGTGTAGAGCTGACCCTGACCCCCTCCGGCCGTCTCCTCCTCCTCCAGACCATCTGTCAGGGAGAAGAGGAGGAGGACGCGAGAGAACACAGCCCTGGGGCCGCGATGCAGACGTACACAGGAACCAGCTAGCTGCTTCGCCCTGGAGAGGAGAGATTATTAGTGTAGGAGTGTGCCTGAGGACGGTTGTGTGTTTAAGGCAGCTGACCTCGTCACATATGCAATCCCCTGCCTGCGTAGGAACGAATGCCTGTCCCAATGTAACGCCCGTCTGTACACTTTATCCCATTCCATCAGTGTCCCATTCCGTCAGTCTCCCATTCCGTCAGTCACCCATTCCATCAGTCCCCCATTCCATCAGTCACCCATTCCATCAGTCCCCCATTCCATCAGTCCCCCATTCCATCAGTCTCCCATTCCATCAGTCTCCCATTCCATCAGTCTCACAATCCATCAGTCCCCCATACCATCAGTCCCCCATTCCATCAGTCTCCCATTCCATCAGTCCCCCATTCCATCAGTCCCCCATTCCATCAGTCTCCCATTCCATCAGTCCCCCATTCCATCAGTCTCCCATTCCATCTGTCCCCCATTCCGTCAGTCTCCCATTCCATCAGTCTCCCATTCCATCAGTCCCCCATACCATCAGTCCCCCATTCCATCAGTCTCCCATTCCATCAGTCCCCCATACCATCAGTCCCCCATTCCATCAGTCCCCCATTCCATCAGTCTCCCATTCCATCAGTCTCCCATTCCATCAGTCCCCCATACCATCAGTCCCCCATTCCATCAGTCCCCCATTCCATCAGTCCCCCATTCCATCAGTCCCCCATTCCATCAGTCTCCCATTCCATCAGTCTCCCATTCCATCAGTCTCCCATTCCATCAGTCTCACAATCCATCAGTCCCCCATACCATCAGTCCCCCATTCCATCAGTCTCCCATTCCATCAGTCCCCCATTCCATCAGTCCCCCATTCCATCAGTCTCCCATTCCATCAGTCCCCCATTCCATCAGTCTCCCATTCCATCTGTCCCCCATTCCGTCAGTCTCCCATTCCATCAGTCTCCCATTCCATCAGTCTCCCATTCCATCAGTCCCCCATACCATCAGTCCCCCATTCCATCAGTCTCCCATTCCATCAGTCCCCCATACCATCAGTCCCCCATTCCATCAGTCTCCCATTCCATCAGTCTCCCATTCCATCAGTCCCCCATACCATCAGTCCCCCATTCCATCAGTCCCCCATTCCATCAGTCCCCCATTCCATCAGTCCCCCATTCCATCAGTCTCCCATTCCATCAGTCTCCCATTCCATCAGTCTCCCATTCCATCAGTCTCACAATCCATCAGTCCCCCATACCATCAGTCCCCCATTCCATCAGTCTCCCATTCCATCAGTCCCCCATTCCATCAGTCCCCCATTCCATCAGTCTCCCATTCCATCAGTCCCCCATTCCATCAGTCTCCCATTCCATCAGTCCCCCATTCCATCAGTCTCCCATTCCATCAGTCCCCCATTCCATCAGTCCCCCATTCCATCAGTCCCCCATTCCATCAGTCCCCCATTCCATCAGTCCCCCATTCCATCAGTCTTTCATTCCATCAGTCCCCCATTCCATCAGTCCCCCATTCCATCTGTCTCCCATTCCATCTGTGTCCCATTCCATCTGTCCCCCATTCCATCAGTCCCCCATTCCATTAGTCTCCCATTCCATCAGTCTCCCATTCCATCTGTGTCCCATTCCATCTGTGTCCCATTCCATCAGTCCCCCATTCCATCAGTCTTTCATTCCATCAGTCCCCCATTCCATCAGTCCCCCATTCCATCAGTCTCCCATTCCATCAGTCCCCCATTCCATCAGTCCCCCATTCCATCAGTCCCCCATTCCATCAGTCTTTCATTCCATCAGTCCCCCATAACATCAGTCCCCCATTCCATCTGTCTCCCATTCCATCTGTGTCCCATTCCATCTGTGTCCCATTCCATCTGTCCCCCATTCCATCAGTCCCCCATTCCATTAGTCTCCCATTCCATCTGTCTCCCATTCCATCTGTGTCCCATTCCATCTGTCCCCCATACCATCTGTCTCCCATTCCATCTGTCTCCCATTCCATCTGTCTCCCATTCCATCAGTCTCCCATTCCATCTGTGTCCCATTCCATCTGTGTCCCATTCCATCTGTGTCCCATTCCATCAGTCCCCCATTCCATCAGTCCCCCATTCCATCAGTCCCCCATTCCATCTGTGTCCCATTCCATCTGTGTCCCATTCCATCTGTGTCCCATTCCATCAGTGTCCCATTCCATCTGTGTCCCATTCCATCAGTCCCCCATTCCATCAGTCCCCCATTCCATCAGTCCCCCATTCCATCTGTCTCCCATTCCATCTGTCTCCCATTCCATCAGTCCCCCATTCCATCAGTCCCCCATTCCATCTGTCCCCCATTCCATCAGTCTCCCATTCCATCTGTCTCCCATTCCATCTGTGTCCCATTCCATCTGTGTCCCATTCCATCTGTGTCCCATTCCATCTGTGTCCCATTCCATCTGTGTCCCATTCCATCAGTCTCCCATTCCATCAGTCTCCCATTCCATCAGTCTCCCATTCCATCTGTCTCCCATTCCATCTGTGTCCCATGCACTAATGTCTATCCCTTTCAATGAAAATAAAATAAAAGGCCAGCAGAAAAAGGGTGGGACATAATGGCTGTGAATGACTCTAGAATATGTCACTAGAGCCCCTCCCCTCTCACCTCTTTAGTATGACAGTCCCAATGTTGTTCTGTCCAGGGGCCAGGGCGAACAGAGACCTCTGTCTGCTCAGCTTCAGGAGTCCCTCCACCAGCTGATGTTTCTGGGTACCAGACCCAGGACCCCCCAGGTGGAACGTCTTAGCCAGGCTACGAAGCTCCGGGGCGGGCAGCAGGTCCAGCACCTCCCCAAGCTCCTGGAGGTCACTGTCTGGAAAACAGTTGAGGATGTTGGGCATTGGATGGTAGGGGTTGGTTAGGGATGAACATTTGAGTGACTTCCCACTGTTAGCGTGACCATTAACACAACACACTCAAGAAGCACAGTCAATACTGACTCAGTAAAGACATGTCTGCATCCAGGGCTTCAGCACCTCTAGATCCCTGGAAGGCAGTAGAAATGCACTTAGCCATTCACTACATTAGCATTTAGCATAATACCATTCAAGACCTTTCAACAATTAGCATTTAGCGTAATACCATTCAAGACCTTTCAACAATTAGCATTTAGCATAATACCAATCAAGACCTTTCAACAATTAGCATTTAGCATAATCCCATTGAAGTCCATTCATTCAACTGTTGGTAGGAAGCTTCCTTTCACCGGGTCCTGAGCTACAAGTCCTAGATCAGCCTAGTGTTAGCATAACACCATTCAAGTCCATTCAACAGTTAGCATGTAGCATAAAACAATTCCAGCCCAATCATTCACCTGTCTGTAGGAAACCTCCTTCCACCAGCTCCTGAGCTACAGGTCCCAGGTCAGTGCTAATCTCATTATAGTTTAGCTTGTTGACCTGGAGCCACTTCAGTTTCCTCTGGAACAGTCTCACATACAGCTTCTGTCCTGTCACTGAGAGGAAGGAGAGGCAAATTAGCAAGACTGGTTGATGATAAAAATAGTAGACAAAAAATACTAAACGTGTACTACTACATGAAATTCTATTGTACAATGTGATTTTATATTATCTTGTGTTATAAATCATGTTCAAAAACACATTTGCAGAACACTTTCCTGTAGCCTTTATGTATGCATTCATAAAGCCCTTATAACAGCTATATAAAACATAACATTTGTCATAGGACAGTCATGTTTGTTCTATTCTACACACCTGACAGACGCTCAAAGCCGTGTATGGCTGAAAGGTCTTCTTGATTGAACAGCATCCTATCGTCTTCATTCTCCAGCACTGCCTCTAGCACGGTCAGGAAGTTACCCAGGTAGTACGGTAACCGCGGTGACTCGGAATCTTGCTTATCAGTTCCTCTGTCTGTGTCAGGCTCTGTAGGCTGATCACTGCTACCGGTCACTGTGGATTCTTCTTGTTCTTGTTCTCCTTCTTCCTCTAGTTTTACTTTTCTTCTCTGACGCTCCTCCTCGGGCACCTGTGTGCTGCTCTTCAAAAGAGTGTCACAGTTACCAGTTGAAGATTCTTCTGTTCCGTGTTGCTTATCAGCTGTTGTTGTTGTTGACGTAAGGAGTTTGTTTCTAGTGAGGTCATCATCTGGTTCTTCACCATCTCTCTTCTCACATCTGGCTTTCTTGCTGCGAGTAGACATCCTCTGTGTTTTAACAGAGACCTCCGCTTTCCCTCGTTTCTTCCTCTTGTTCAGTCTGGATGGAGCATAGGACAGAGGTCGCGGGGCCATAGAAACTACCGGAGACAATGATTCTAATTTGAATTCAGATTTGGATTCTAAACATTCTAAAGTTTCTTCTCTGCTTTCTACCTGAGGTCTGCCCAGTGAAATAGTACTGTGACTTTCCACTGTGACATTTGTTGTCTCTGTGTCCATTAAGCATGTTGTCTGGTCACCAAACCCCTGAGGGAGGTGGTTCTCCTTCTGAGAGCTGCTCAGGTCCTCAGGCCTTCTGTCTCTCTCTGGGGACTCCTGGATGGTGATGATGTCATCAACCTGCGACTGTATGTCCTCAGGGGACTTCAGCCTTTGCTTCAGGCCCCTCCTGGAGAGCTTAGAGGACAGCCTGCTACCTATGTCAATGGGCCTGATTACAGTCTTACTGCTCATCTCTCTGGTGTTTACCTGCTGAGAAGAAGAAGAAGCACCAGACTTTTTAAAGTATGGGCTGGTGTTGGCCTCTCGCTGAGGCTTTTCCTCCTTTGAACAGGAAGGCCCTGTGTCTGGATCATGGTCCTTACTGGCCCTCCTGGAAGGAGAGTGAGACGATGCCAGCTTTGTTGTAGTAACAATGTTACAGGCTGAAGCAGTATCCATGGACGCACCATCTTCCCTCTGAAAGTTCTGACACTGTGAGTCAATGTGTTGGTTTATCCTGAACCGTGGCACTAGCTGACCACACAGAGGACATGGCAGTCTAGGTGGCAGGGCATTGTTGAAGAATGATGAGATGGAGGCCGTACCAGGACATGCATTGGCACTCTTCTTACCATCTTTACTACTGACGTATCCTTTTCTCTTTGTTATTGAGAGGCTTCTCTGTTTGCGTTTGTTTCCTTTCTCTGCCATGATGATTCAACTGTTGTGTTGTTTTCACGTTTTGTCTACAAAAACAGAGGCTGATATTCTATTATGTAGCTATCTTGACAGTAACTTGCAAATGTAGGTCTACCACCAATCTGTAAAGTGAGAGAGGCAAAGATTACAGTTCACATAGCCGAGGAACGCTTAACTCCGTTCTCTTATATCGAGGCAGAGTTGAGTTTTGATAACCGGTCGCGGGATTTGATAGCAATAACCCTTATTTACCCACAATCAGTCGATTCTTGTAAAAAATACAATAAAATCACATCTGAAACGGGTTACCTGTACCTAAATTTGTCCTGTTCAAGTGCCGTTCTTCTGCAGGGTGCTGAAATTCATGATTTTTTAATAAAAAACCTATCGAATACCACCACCGAATTTTCCTCTCATTTGTGTTGCTGGTACTAACCTTTCCTTAAACTGAGATTCAATTGGCACATTCGCGTTGAGTTAAACGAGACACAAATGAAAAGTCAATATTAGGAAGGTGTTCCTCATGCTTGGTATACTCCCGAGTATTTCTGTAATGTGACAGTGAGAGAAACCTACTCTGCTGAACATTGTTGTCATAGAGACTACACTAACACCGTATGTTATTTAGTACAATGTCAACATCATAAAAGTATAATTCCTTCACATTGTAGCTCATCCACTCACCAGTGTCACCGGTGCCGTTCACCACCGATCATTCATCTAGAATGGGCAATGCGTGGCTGAGCTAACGTTAGCTAGCTGGCTAGTTCTCTTGCTCTCTTCACGTTACCTTTGCAGGCGTCAGGCAATGATATAGAAACGGTCATACTGGTTATGCATTGTGTTATAATATAATTATTTTGAGTTTTAGATGAGAAATGAAGCTCTTTGAGTATCCCGTGTTTTGTCGTTACAGAACAGCCGGGTTCGCGCGCAACGCTAGAGCAATCGAGAAAGGATGTTGAGTAGACTGAGGTAGTAGATGACAAATTCATCGATTTGATGGATTTTCATATATTGGTGAAAAGGGAGAAAATTGTGTGCTTTCACAAAATAAAAATAATAATAACACAGCATAAAACACTTTAAAATATGAATTGTTGAGGCTCTAATTAATTGAGATAATAGGCCTATGAGGTGTAAATAGCCTACCATTTCTATAGAAATAAATGCAGCATCAACTGCACATAAAAAAATGAATGAATAGACAATGCATTGACTATCTGGAAAAATTGTTTATGTTTTTGACCCCAATAAAACAAATATATGTACTTTTTTTGCTAAAGACCACTCACTTTGACTCTGTCAAGGATGTTTGTTGAATCTCATGTGGCATGAAGGATCATTTTATTGAGATCAGATGGACCAGACCATTTCATCGGGGTGCTGCCCGCACGTACTGAGAGCCTGCACGGGGTATTCCTTACACACGTTCCAGGGCTACTTGCCCCTGGCTTCCAAATTCACCATATTCTGGGGTTTCTAAGGCAAATCTCTGATCGGGACATAGGCAATCATTTCAAAGAAGCTAAGAGCCTATCATCAGTCGATGCTGGTAAGTCGGACATCAGCCTATATTGTTTTGATTGGGAAGCTTAAACAGAAAGAGATCAGTAGCATATTCAGTTTGCAACTCTATATCTGAGATCCCTATTATAAAGATGTGGTCCTAATGGCACAGAGGAATCATGGCACACACCACCAGCCTATTTAGCCTATAACACTACACCAGCGTGATGCCGTCTCAATGAGAAATCATTCAAATCAAGGTCGATGTTAATTGTGCTTATAAGAACTTAACGGTTTGCCTGTCTGCGATTTACATGGCTATAGATCAATGTGACAAATCGGGATTTTCAGAGAATGGATGAGAAAACCATCCCTGCGTTTTACGAAAGACAAGGATAATATGCTGAGTGCAGTGAAAACCCGGATCCGATTGAAAAAAATAGGTTGGAGATAGAACGAATGCGTGCGTTTCCCTGTCCTGTGCTCGAGGAACAGTTTTCTAACAACATTACCCCTGCAGTTGCGGCAAAAGTTTGGCGTGATCGTTTATCATCTGATTATCTGCAGTGTGCAAATTGAATAATCTCGCGTGAGATTGAATAAGATCCACACTAAGCAACAGCATTTGCAACGTCATAATGATCAACAAAAAGTCCTACTACAAATAGCATCAGTCATCCGTACAGTTCAACACCACGGACAGGGACATTTCGACATTTAGATGTGTATGTTTGGCGGGTATTATTAAACACAGATGTGTAGTGACGCAGTTTTAAAAGAATAAACCATTTGATTTCGCTCACTTGGGGATTGCATGCGTTCCCGTACACCCTTATTTGGTCTAGCTGTGTAAATAGAAGCAGTAAACTATATCCTAGGCATAGGTTTGGCTTGTAAACCCGATATGCAATTCCAATTATAATTTGACCACGGGTTCATTGCTGTGTTATTCTAGGACTGAGGATAGTGTTGGGATAGGCCAGCCTGAGCCATGGCTCATGGGAAGAAACCAGGGAAGATCACCAGAATCCTGGGACCCAGCCCTTCATCGTGCCCAGGAGGATCCATAGAGAAGAAGCCAGGAACTATTAGGAGAATATTGGCCCCCAGCCCTCCGCCCAGCCCGGGTCCCACAGGATCCACAGAGGAGTCTAATGAAGGACCTCATGATGAAGGACCTCAGAAAGAAAGACCACAGAGTTTGAGGAGTAAGGACCCGCCACCCTGCCCTGACCCCCTATCCACAGGGGAGCCTACTGATAAAGAACCCTGGGGTCTGAGCAGCAAAGGCACAACTGAAAGACTACATGATGGAATTCAGAGTCTGAAGAGTGAAGGCCCTCCTCAACACTCGCAGAGCACCAGCAATGAGGAGCTGGACAAAAACAATGATGAGAGGAGCCCTGGGCCTGCATCACCTGTCCCTGCTAGCCCAACCCAGGCCCGCCCAACCCAGGCCTACAGCAAAATGACCCAGGCCCAGAACTACCCTCGGCAGTCAGATGTCCAGGCCCAGAACTACCCTCGGCAGTCAGACGCCCAGGCCCAGAACTACCCTCTGCAGTCAGACGCCCAGGCCCAGAACTACCCTCGGCAGTCAGACGCCCAGGCCCAGAACTACCCTCGGCAGTCAGACGCCCAGGCCCAGCCCCGACAGACCCAGCAGCATCTCAGAGAGAGTCCAACGAGCCCCAGCACCAGGCCCACCTCTGACCCATCCAGTCAGGAGAGACAGTCCAGGGCTGTTAAACCATCACCTGTCCTTACCAGTGCCAGTCCTTACCAGCCAGGTCTGATTAGTCCCTCCAGTTCACCTCTTCCTGTCCCTGCTAGAGCTAGTGTCTCCTCCAAGATCTCTCTGAACCTGCCCGGTGACTCCACCACCCCTGACAGCTTGGAGGAGGAGGAGGAGGACAGCTGCTCAGAGTACGACAATGTGGGTTCAGATGTGGAAGGTGTGGAGCAAGACATTGATCAGGTGCTGCAGGTGGAAGACCAGGGTATGGAGGTGAGGTACTACCCTGAGCCGCAGGATGGTATCTATGTGGAACACCAAGACGGAACCTACATTAAACACCAAGACGGAATCTACATGAAACACCAAGACGGAACCTCCGTGAAACTCCAAGACGGAACCTACATGAAACTCCAAGACGGAACCTACATGAAACACCAAGACGGAACCTACATTAAACACCAAGACGGAACCTACATGAAACACCAAGACGGAACCTCCGTGAAACTCCAAGACGGAACCTACATGAAACACCAAGACGGAACCTCCGTGAAACTCCAAGACGGAACCTACATTAAACACCAAGACGGAACCTACATGAAACACCAAGACGGAACCTACAAGAAACACCAAGACGGAACCTACATGAAACACCAAGACGGAACCTACATGAAACACCAAGACGGAACCTACATTAAACACCAAGACGGAACCTACATGAAACACCAAGACGGAACCTACGTGAAACTCCAAGACGGAACCTACATTAAACACCAAGACGGAACCTACATGAAACACCAAGACGGAACCTACATGAAACACCAAGACGGAACCTACGTAGAAGAATGTGAGGATGGACCCTATTGCCCCAAGGATGCCACCTATGTAGAAGGTGAGGATGTTACCTATGTGGAGGGTAGTGTGGAGGGGGACAGTCTGGAGGGGGACAGCCTGGAGGGGGACAACAGCACCACTGTACAATACAAACCCACAAGGCCACTGTACGGCCCTGAGTCTGAGGAGATGCAGGATAAAGATAGAAAACCCTGTAGCTCTTCTGAGCATTACCATCAGTTCAATGACAATCCACATCAGACACCCAAGGCTGGAGACAAGGAAGAAAAAGAGGAGGTGGAGGGGCAGGAGGAGGAGGTGGAGGGGCAGGAGGTGGAGGGGCAGGAGAAGGAGGTGGAGGGGCAGGAGGAGGAGGTGGAGGGGCAGGAGGAGGAGGTGGAGGGGCAGGAGAAGGATGTGGAGGGGCAGGAGGAGGAGGTGGAGGGGCAGGAGGAGGAGGTGGAGGGGCAGGAGGATGAGGTGCAGGGGCAGGAGGATGAAGAGGAGGAGGTGCAGGGGCAGGAGGAAGAGGTGGAGGGGCAGGAGGAGGAAGAGGAGGGACAGGAGGAGGAGAATTTCCCAGATGAAACTGGTGAAACAGAGGAAGAGCGGGATGTGACCACGTACACAGAGGAGGAGTCTGAAGAGACAGAGGACAGAGAGCAGGAAAATAAAATCACTACCAGCCACCAGGAGAATGATGGGGAGAGGATGAGAGAGGGAGAGAGGAAGGGGGAGAGGATGATAGACAGGGAGAGGGTGGGGGCGAGGATGAGAGAGAGGGTGGGGGAGAGGATGAGAGAGGGAGAGAGGGAGGGGGAGAGGATGAGAGAGAGGGCTGGGGAGAGGATGAGGGAGGGAGAGAGGGTGGGCGGGAGGATGAGAGAGGGAGAGAGGGAGGGGGAGAGGATGAGAGAGAGGGTGGGGGAGAGGATGAGAGATGGAGAGTGGGAGAGGATGAGAGAGGGAGAGAGGGAAGGGGAGAAGATGAGAGAGGGAGAGAGGGATGGGGTGAGGGTGGGAGAGAGGGAGGGAGAGAGGGAGAGGGTGAAAGAGGGAGAGAGGGAGGGGGAGAGGATGAGAGAGAGGGAGGGGGTGAGAGTGGGAGAGAGGGAGGAGGAGAGGATGAGAGCAGGAGAGAGGGAGGGGGGGAGGATGATGAGAGCAGGAGAAAGGGAGGGGGAGAGGGTAAGGGTGAGAGAGGGAGAGAGAATGAGAAAGGGAGAGAGGGGTGACAGGGACAGGGAAGATTGTAAGGTCTACTCTTTGAGAAACTGTGACACCCCTGAGGACAGAACGATCTCAGTGTGTGTCTCAGAGTCCCCACAAAGAGCCCCCTATAGGGGAAGTGGAGGGGGAAGGGATTGGATTTGTGATGCCCCTCCTAGGGCCCATAAGGAGGTGAAGAGGCAGGGGAGGGGAGGAGGGCGAGGTGGGAGGAGCGAGAGGGGAGGAGGAAGGAGTGGGAGGGAAGGAGGAAGGGTCGGGAGGGAGACTGACAGGGAGGAAGACACAGGACAGATAGTATCTGAGATTAAGGTATGTATGAGCAGTAGCAGCAGCTCAGAGACACAGGACTGCAGAGAGGCTGCTATCAGGCCCAGACCACCAAGGCCAAGGCCCAGACCTAGATCCGGGCCCAGTTCCAGCACCCCACAACCTCACCAGACACAATCCCACACCCAGACCCGCCCAAAACAGGCCTACCAGACACACACCTACCTGACAGAGTGCCCTACTGGACCGACAAAAGCCCACCCAACACAGAACCACCACCTAGAGGCTCAGAGCGACGCCCGACAGAGCCAGCAGACTAAGACACAGGACTGCAGAGACGGTGCCATCAGTTCTATACCTAGATCTGACTTCATCACACCACACCCTCACCCTCCTCAAACCCCGGCCCAAACACAGCACAGCCAAGCCCAGCAGACACACACCCAGCCTCCCCAGATCTGCCCAAAACAGGCCCATCCGGCAAAGACCCACACCCACCCGACACAGGCCCAGACCCAGGCCCGACAGGTCCTGCCGACACAGGCCCAAAACCACAAGAGACAAGCACCCACCCATCCGACACAGGCCCAGACACTGCAGCACCACAGAGAAGGTTCCGTCAGGCCCACCTTTGACTGCCCTCCCACTCACCAGACCCAGACCCAGCAGACTCAGCATCGCAGAGAGAGTCTCACCACTGAGCCTACACACAGCCAGGAGAGCCAGGCCCAGACCCAGCAGTCAGAGGCCCAGACCCAAGCCTGGCAAATTCAGGATCGGAGAGGGAGTCCCATCACTTCTGACCCCCCTCCCACCCACCTGACCCAGGCCCAGAACCATCCTCGGCAGCAAGAGGCCTGGCAGACCATGCAACACCGTAGAGAGAGCCTTACCAGCCCCAGGCCCGACTCTGACTCCCCACCCAGTAAAGCCCAAAATGATCAGTTTCAGTCCCAGCAGCACTACAGAGAGAGTCTCCCCAGGTCCCGGCCCACTTCTGCCTCCCCTCCCAGCCACAAGACCCAAATACAGGACCACACTCCCTACACCCGACAGACACCGCAGCATCGCAGAGAGAGCACCACCAGTCCCAGGCCCCCCTCTGACTCCCCTCCCCTCCAGGAGAGCCACCAGGCCCACATCCAGGCCCACTCTTTTCAGACCGAGAGCCAGGGCAGACAGACCCAGCAGCATTGCAGAGAGAACACCACCAGCCCCAGCCCAAGGCCTACTTCTAACTCCACTCCTAGCCTGGAGAGCCATCCAAGGGCTGTCAATGTATCACCAGCTTCACATCAGAACACAGAGCCACAGAGGGAGTCCCCAGAGGAGAGACAGACAAGGACACAGACACAGGTAACCAACCGCCTGATGCTGCCAACTCAACAGGGTTTGTTTTATGTTATTAGTTTACTTGACAGGGACCATGTACAACAAACATTGCACCAGATTTGACCTACATGGCTAAGTCTCATCTGCAGTCTGTTCATGTTTATGTTTGTTCCAGTTATTAGTAAGATCTCCCCTCTGTCTATTCCAGTTGTTAATAAGATCTCCTCTCTGTCTATTCCAGTTGTTAGTAAGATCTCCCCTCTGTCTATTCCAGTTGTTAATAAGATCTCCTCTCTGTCTATTCCAGTTGTTAGTAAGATCTCCCCTCTGTCTGTTCCAGTTGTTAGTAAGATCTCCCCTCTGTCTATTCCAGATGTTAGTAAGATCTCCCCTCTGTTTATTCCAGTTGTTAATAAGCTCTCCCCTCTGTCTATTCCAGATGTTAGTAAGATCTCCCCTCTGTTTATTCCAGATGTTAGTAAGATCTCCCCTCTGTCTATTCCAGATGTTAGTAAGATCTCCCCTCTGTCTATTCCAGTTGTTAGTAAGATCTCCCCTCTGTCTATTCCAGTTGTTAGTAAGATCTCCCCTCTGTCTATTCCAGTTGTTAGTAAGATCTCCCCTCTGTCTATTCCAGTTGTTAGTAAGATCTCCTCTCTGTCTATTCCAGTTGTTAGTAAGATCTCCCCTCTGTCTGTTCCAGATGCCTCACGATGTCCCAGAGCAGCAGCCTGGCAGGCCCCAGTGCCCAGAGCCCCGGGCCCTACAGAAGGACAGCAACAACACACCTCAGCCTGAACCAACACAGAACAACGCCTCGTTCCCCAGCTTCGTGGATGGTAAATGTAATTTCTCTGTATAGTTCATTGATTCCATACCTGAGTAACGGACATGTGATTGGTTTCTGGTGTGTACCTTGTAGTTGCTGTACTGCTGCAACCATATTGCCCAGCAATGGGACAATAACGACCTTCTGAATGTGAATCTGAATCTGACTCTGAATGTGAATCTGACTCTGAATGTGAATCTGACTCTGAATGTGAGTCTGACTCTAAATGTGAATCTGACTCTAAATGTGAATCTGACTCTGAATGTTAATCTGAGTCTGAATCTGACTGTGAATGTGAATCTGACTGTGAATGTGAATCTGACTCTGAATGTGAATGTGAATCTGACTCTGAATGTTCATCTGAATCTGACTCTGAATGTTCATCTGACTCTGATTGTTAATCTGAATCAGACTCTGAATGGGAATATGCCTCTGAATATGCCTCTGAATGGGAATCTGACTCTGAATCTGAATCTGACAATGAATGTGAATCTGACTCTGAATGTTAATCTGAATCTGATTCTGACTCTGAATGTGACTCTGACTCTGAATGTGGGTCTGACTCTCAATGTTAATCTGAATCTGAATGTTAATCTGACTCTGAATGTTAATCTGAATCTGACTGAATGTGAATGTGAGTCTGACTCTGAATGTGAATCTGGCTCTGAATGTGAATCTAACTTTGAATGTAAATCTGAATGGGACTCTGACTCTGACTCTAAATGTAAATCTGACTCTGAATGTGAATCTGACTCTGAATGTGAGTATGAATGTGAATCTGACTCTGAATGGTAATCTGAATCTGACTATGAATGGTAATCTGAATCTGCCTCTGAATGTGAATCTGACTGTGAATGTGACTCTGAATCTGACTGTGAATGTGAATCTGACTCTGAATATGAATCTCACTCTGAATCTGGCAATGAATGTGAATCTGACTCTCAATGTGAATGTGACTCTGACTGAATGTGAATATGAATCTGACTGAATGTGAATGTGAATCTGACTGACTCTGAATGTGAGTCTGACTCTGAATGTGAATCTGACTCTGAATGTTAATCTGAATCTGAATGTTAGTCTGACTCTGACTCTGAATCTGACTTTGAATGTGAATCTGACTCTGAATGTGAATCTGACTCTGAATGTTAATCTGAATCTAACTCTGAATGTGAATCTGACTCTGAATGTGAATCTGACTCTGAATGTGAATCTGAATGTAAATCTGACTCTGAATGTGAATCTGAATGTGAATCTGACTTTGAATGTGAATCTGACTCTGAATGTTAATCTGAATCTGACTCTGAATGTGAATGTGAGTCTGACTCTGAATGTGAGTCTGACTCTGAATGTTAATCTGACTTTGAATGTGAATCTGAATGTGAGTCTGACTATGAATGTGAATCTGAATGTGAGTCTGACTATGAATGTGAATGTGAATCTGACTTTGAATGTGAATGTGAATCTGACTCTGACTCTGATTCTAAATGTGAATCTGATTCTGAACCTGACTCTGACTTTGAATCTCGCGCCCAGTCCCAGGTCCGTGTGAGCCGGAGGACCTGATCGATGGGATCATCTTTGCTGCTAACTACCTTGGTTCCACACAGCTGCTGTCTGACAAGAACCCATCTAAAGGAACACGCATGGCCCAGGCGCAGGAGGCTGTCAGCCAGGTCAAGGTATTCTATTTTTTTGCCTGCCTAATATTCTGATCGAATAATGAATGTCAGCTGAACTGAATATGCATTCTTCCTAACCACAATAAGGATTTTTGCCTTTGAAAAAACTCACAGTTGGAGTACACTTTTTCAGCCACATGGTGGAGCGCTCTCATTCCTTTTCACCATGTTTTGTGTGTCTACCATTTATGACAGGATTTCCCAACTGGTGGTGATTAAATTTGCCCCCCCCCCCCCACAGAGTTTTCTTAAAATATTATTATAATACAAAATATATATATATATTCATTGTTGGACATAAAAAAAACGTTTTTAAAAAAAGGCAGGAAATTAGATCCAAGTGATATTAATTGAATCTGTTCCCAAGTATTCCCACGTATAATAGAGAGACACGTGATTGTATACAAATGTAAGGAAGGTTTGAAAGTATTATGTTTTAGTCAAACATTATATCTGTTTGGGATTCTTGCGGTCGATTTGCAGTCTACAAATGATTTGCAATTATGTTGATTTGCAATTATTCATCCCGCGGCTGAATCTAGTTGACGATCCCTTATCTATGATGATCTGCTGCCCACAGAGCCAAGATGAAGACTCTCAGATGGTGACAGAAGTTGACCTCTTCATCTCCACCAAAGCAGTCAAAGTGCTGAATGCTGACACACAGGTGTGTAGCTACAGTATTGAGCTATGTGTCTAGGGAAAACACTCAACTCTGTGTTAGCGTTGCATCTGCCGTCAGGTTGTGGTTTCAATTCAGGAAGTTGACTGAAATTTCAGTTTCAATTCTTATTCTCCTTATTGAAAAAATCTGATCTACTATCGTAAGAGTCCTATGTCTTGCTCTTCTAGCTTTAGGGGCATCCTGTGGACATGTTGTTCAGGACCGTTTACTCCACACAGTACCAAGTTATTACCACAGCAGCTATATATATAGTTGATAAATGATATATATATATATCATTATCATTTATCAACTGGGTGGTTCGAGTCCTGAATGCTAATTGGCCGACAGCCATTGTATATGGGGTGGCAGGGTAGCCTAGTGGTTAGAGCGTTGGACTAGTAACCAGAAGGTTGCAATCCCTGAGCTGTCGTTCTGCCCCTGAACAGGCAGTTAACCCACTGTTCCCCGGTAGGCCGTCATTGAAAATAAGAATTTGTTCTTAACTGACTTGCCTAGTTAAATAAAGGTAAAAACTAAAAATCAGACTGTATACCACGGGTATGACAAAGCATTTATTTTTACTGATCTAATTAAGTTGGTAACCAGTTTATAATAGCAATAAGGTACCTCAGGGGTTTGTGGTATATGGCCAATATACCAATATAAGGGATGTATCCAAGAACAGCCGTGGTATATTGGCCATATACCACACCTCCTCAGGCCTTATTGTACTAAGTTATTACCACAGCAGCTATATATATTATTCACCCCCCCAGGAGACGCTGATGGACAGTTATTACCACAGCAGCTATATATATTATTCACCCCCCCAGGAGACGCTGATGGACAGTTATTACCACAGCAGCTATATATATTATTTACCCCCCCAGGAGACGCTGATGGACAGTTATTACCACAGCAGCTATATATATTATTCACCCCCCCAGGAGACGCTGATGGACAGTTATTACCACAGCAGCTATATATATTATTCACCCCCCCAGGAGACACTGATGGACAGTTATTACCACAGCAGCTATACATATTATTTACCCCCCCCAGGAGATGCTGATGGACAGTTATTACCACAGCAGCTATATATATTATTTACCCCCCCCCCAGGAGACGCTGATGGACAGTTATTACCACAGCAGCCATATATATTATTCACCCCCCCCCCAGGAGACGCTGATGGACAGTTATTACCACAGCAGCTATACATATTATTCACCCCCCCAGGATACGTTGATGGACAGTTATTACCACAGCAGCTATACATATTATTTACCCCCCCCAGGAGATGCTGATGGACAGTTATTACCACAGCAGCTATACATATTATTTACCCCCCCCAGGAGATGCTGATGGACAGTTATTACCACAGCAGCTATACATATTATTTACCCCCCCAGGAGATGCTGATGGACAGTTATTACCACAGCAGCTATACATATTATTTACCCCCCCAGGAGACGCTGATGGACAGTGCGTTGCGTTCCATATCCTACATCGCAGACATCGGGAGCATCGTGGTTCTGATGGCTCGGACCCGTATGGCAGGAACATCCTCACAGGACTGTACTGAAGCTGATCTCTCCTCCTCAGAGGGACAGAGACACTACAGAATGATCTGCTATGTCTTTGAGTCAGAAGACGTGAGTACTGGGCTGGCAGCCTTAAAATAAGATTCTGTTCTGTTCTATTTTGTTTTATTCTGTTCTATTCTATTCTGTTCTGTTCTATTCTGTTATATTCTGTTCTGTTCTCTTCTGTTCTATTCTGTTCTGTTTTATTCTGTTCTATTCTTATTCTGTTCTATTCTGTTCTGTTCTATTATGTTCTATTCTTATTCTGTTCTGTTCTCTTCTGTTCTATTCTGTTCTATTCTGTTCTGTTCTATTATGTTCTATTCTGTTCTATTCTGTTCTATTCTATTATGTTCTATTCTATTATGTTATATTCTTATTCTGTTCTGTTTCATTCTATTCTGTTCTATTCTATTATGTTCTATTCTATTATGTTCTATTCTATTATGTTCTATTCTATTATGTTCTATTCTTATTCTGTTCTATTCTGTTCTATTCTGTTCTATTCTGTTCTATTCTGTTCTGTTCTATTCTATTCTGTTCTATTCTTATTCTGTTCTGTTTTATTCTGTTCTATTCTGTTCTATTCTATTCTGTTCTGTTCTATTATGTTCTGTTCTATTCTTATTCTGTTCTATTCTGTTCTATTATATTCTATTCTGTTCTATTATGTTCTGTTCTATTCTTATTCTGTTCTATTCTGTTCTATTCTTATTCTGTTCTGTTTTATTCTGTTCTATTCTGTTCTATTCTGTTCTATTCTGTTCTGTTCTATTCTTATTCTGTTCTATTCTGTTCTATTATATTATATTCTGTTATATTCTTATTCTGTTCTGTTTTATTATATTCTATTCTGTTCTGTTTTATTCTGTTCTATTCTGTTCTATTCTCCCACTCTTCAACTTTGAGTACTGTTGAATGTTATTGATCAATTGGGGCAATGATTTTGTTATTTGAGATTCTCTGGCACAGTATTTGCGAAGGTCAAATCAAATGTTAATGGTCACAAACACATGGTTATCAGATGTTAATGTTCACATACACATGGTTAGCAGATGTTATTGGTCACATACACATGGTTAGTAGATGTTATTGGTCACATACACATGGTTAGTAGATGTTATTGGTCACATACACATGGTTATCAGATGTTAATGGTCACATACACATGGTTATCAGATGTTAATGGTCACATACACATGGTTAGTAGATGTTAATGGTCACATACACATGGTTAGCGGATGTTAATGCGAGTGTAGCAAATGCTTGTGCTTCTAGTTCTGACTATGCAGTTAAAATCTAACAAGTAATCTAACATTCACAACAACGACAGTATTTACATATGAGATGAGTAATGTAGGATATGTAAACATTATATAAAGTGGTGTTATTTAAAGTGACTAGTGATACCTTTATTAAGTCCATTTATTAAAGTGGTCAGAGATTTGAGTGTGTATGGTGACAGCAGCCTCTCTATCTTAGTGATGGCTGTTTAACAGTCGGATGGCCTTGAGATAGAATGGCCTATACACTATTACAGTACACTATTACTGAATATCATTTTAAAGCTTTGAAAATGTATATGGCTTGTACAGAGGCCCTACCTTATTTAACTCTGTTGGCTTTCCTATAACACGTGTTATATCTTCCTATAACATGTGCTATGTCTCCCTATAACATGTGTTATAGCTTCCTATAACATGTGCTATGTCTCCCTATAACATGTGCCATGTCTCCCTATAACATGTGTTATAGCTTCCTATAACATGTGTTATAGCTTGCTATCTATAACATGTGTTATAGCTTCCTATAACATGTGTTATAGCTTCCTATAACATGTGTTATAGCTTCCTGTAACATGTGTTATAGCTTCCTATAACATGTGTTATAGCTTCCTGTAACGTGTTATAGCTTGCTATCTATAACATGTGTTATAGCTTCCTATAACATGTGCTATGTCTCCCTATAACATATGTTATAGCTTCCTATAACATGTGCTATGTCTCCCTATAACATGTGCTATGTCTCCCTATAACATGTGCCATGTCTCCCTATAACATGTGTTATAGCTTCCTATAACATGTGTTATAGCTTTCTATCTATAACATGTGTTATAGCTTCCTATACCATGTGCTATGTCTCCCTATAACATGTGCTATGTCTCCCTATAACATGTGTTATATCTTCCTATAACATGTGTTATATCTTCCTATAACATGTGTTATAGCTTCCTATAACATGTGTTATAGCTTCCTATAACATGTGTTATATCTTCCTATAACATGTGTTATAGCTTCCTATAACATGTGCTATGTCTCCCTATAACATGTGCTATGTCTTCCTATAACATGTGCTATGTCTCCCTATAACATGTGCTATGTCTCCCTATAACATGTGCTATGTCTCCCTATAACATGTGCTATGTCTTCATTCATCATTTCAGTTGGTCCCTAACTGTGTGCTCTCTCCCACCTCTGTATTGTGGTCAACTTGAATAGCTTGTAGTTTCCATTGAGTAGTTATCCCCTACCAACCGGCATCCCTCCCTTTGCCCCCTCTCTATATCCCCTCCCTATATCCCCTTCCCCCTCTGGCCCCCCTCCCTTTGCCCCCTCCCTATATCCCCTTTCCCCTCCGGCCTACCTCCCTATGCCCCCACCCTTTGCCCCCTCTCTATATCCCCTTCCCCATCTGGCCCCCTTCCCTTTGCCCCCTCCCTATATCCCCATCCCCCTCCGGCCTACCTCCCTATGCCCCCTTCCTTTTCCCCCTCCCTATGTCCCCTTCCCACTCCGCAGGCCCAGCTCATTGCCCAGTCCATCGGACAGGCATTCAGCGTTGCCTACAGGGAGTTCCTCCGAGCCAATGGGATCAATCCTAAGGACCTGAGTCAGAAGCAATACAGTGACATCATCAATTCCCAGGAAATGTACAATGACGACCTGGTCCATTTCTCAAACTCTGACAACTGTAAAGAGGTGAAGTGTGTGTGTGTGTGTGTGTGTGTGTGTGTGTGTGTGTGTGTGTGTGTGTGTGTGTGTGTGTGTGTGTGTGTGTGTGTGTGTACTGAAGTGTAAATTGGTGTGACGGCCTACTGTTGTGAGCAGAGCTTTGATTGTTGACCGTGATGCATGACACTTCAGGATGTATTGCCCCCTTCCTTCCTTCCTTCCTTCCTTCCTTCCTTCCTTCCTTCCTTCCTTCCTTCCTTCCTTCCTTCCTTCCTTCCTTCCTTCCTTCCAGTAAATTAAAAGAGATAACTTTGAAGAGTACAAGTAAGCAACCTAGTGGTTAAGTAAGCAACCTAGTGGTTAGAGCATTGGGCCAGTAGCCGGAAGGTTGCTGGATCGAATATATGAGCTGACAAGATCAAATCTGTCATTCTGTCCTTGAGTAGGCAGTTAACCCATTGGTCCCTGGGCGCCGAAGACCTGGATGTCGGTTAAGGCAGTCCTTACCACCTCTATGATTCAGAGGGGTTGGCTTCATTCTTATTCTAAAATGTATTAAATTGTTTGTTTTTTTTCTCGTCAATCTACAGACAATACCCCATAATGACAAAACAAAAACTGTTTTTTATAAATGTTTGCTAATTTATAAAAAATAAAAAAACTGATATCACATTTACATAAATAATCAGACCCTTTACTCAGTACTTTGTTGAAACACTTTTAGCATTGAGTCTTCTTGGGTATGACGCTACAAGCTTGGCACACCTGTATTTAGGAAGTTTCTCCCATTCTTCTCTGCAGATCTTCTCAAGCTCTGTCAGGCTGGATTGGGAGCGTTGCTGCACAGCTATTTTCAGGTCTCTCCAGAGATGCTTGATCAGGTTCAAGTTCGGGCTCTGGCTGGGACACTCAAGGACATTCAGAGACCTGTCCCGATGACACTTCTGCATTGTCTTGGCTGTGTGCTTAGGATCGTTGTCCTGTTGGAAGGTAAACCTTCGCCCCAGTCTGAGGTCTTGAGCGTTCTGGAGCAGGTTTTCATCAAGGATCTCTCTGTACTTTGCTCCGTTCATCTTTGCTCGATCCTGACTAGTCTCCCAGTCCCTGCTGCTGAGAAACATCCCGACAGCATGATGCTGCCACCACCATGCTTCACCATAAGGATGGTGCCAGGTTTCCTCCAGACGTGATGTTTGGCATTCAGGCCAAAGAGTTAAATCTTGGCTCATCAGACCATAGAATCTAGTTTCTCATGATCTGAGAGTCTTTAGGTGCTTTATGGCAAACTCCAAGCGGACTGTTATGTGCCTTTTACTGAATGGTTTCCGTCTGGCCTCTCTACCAGAAAGGCCTGATTTGGGGAGTACTGTATAGATGGTTGTCCTTCTGGGAGGTTCTCAGATCTCCACAGAGGAACTCTGGAGCTCTGTCAGAGTTATCATCGGGTTTTTGGTCACCTCCCTGACCAAGGTCCTTCTCTCCCGATTGCTCAGTTTGGCCCGACTGCCAGCTCTAGGAAAAGTCTTGGTGGTTCCAAACTTCTTCCATTTAAGAATGATGGAGGCCACTGTGTTCTTGGGGACCTTTCAGATCTGTGCCTCGACACAATCCTGTCTCGGAGCTCTATGGACAATTCCTTCGACCTCATGAATTGGTTTTTCCTCTGACAACTTTTTTTTTCTCCCTGTTTTCTCTCCAATTTCGTGGTATCCAATTGGTAGTTACAGTCTTGTCTGTACGGACTCGGGAGAGTCGAAGGTCGAGAGCCGTGTGTCCTCCGAAACACAACCCAACCAAGCCGCACTGCTTCTTGACACAATGCTCACTTAACCCGGAAGCCAGCCGCACCAATGTGTCGGAGGAAACACCGTGCACCTGGCGACAGTGTCAGAGTGCACTACGCCCGGCCCACCACAGGAGTCGCTAGTGCTCGATGGGACAAGGACATCCCTGCCGCCAAACCCTCCCCAAACCCGGGCGGCGCTGGGCCAATTGTGCGCCACCACATGGGTCTCCCGGTCGTGGCCAGCTGCGACAGAGTCTGGACGAACCCAGAATCTCTAGTGGCACAGCTAGCACTGTGATGTAGTGCCATAGACCACTGTGCCACTCAGGAGGCCAAATTGTGGGACCTTATATAGACAGGTGTGTATCTTTCCAAATCACGTCCAATCAATTGAATATACCACAGGTGGACTCTTATCAAGTTGTAGAAACATCTCAAGGATGATCAATGGAAACAGGATGCACCTGAGCTCAATTTCGATTCTCGTAACATAGGGTCTGAATACTTATGTAAATAAGGTATTTTTGTTTAGATTTTTCTATAAATTTGCAAACATTTCTAAAAACCTGTTTTCACTTTGTCATTATCAAGTATTGTGTGTCGATTGCTGAGGATTTATTTAATTTAATCCATTTAAGAATAAGGCTGTAATGTAACAAATTGTGGGAAAAGTCAAGGGTTCTGAATACTTTCCGAAGTCACTATACACTAACAACTTAAATCAGATGGCTGAGAACCTGGGGGTGGTGATAGTAGAGTCTGAACTCTCTCTCCCCTCCCCCTCGCTCTCTACCTCTCTCTCTCTCCCTCCCCCTTCTCTCTCTCTCTCTCTCTCTCTCTCTCTCTCTCTCTCTCTCTCTCTCTCTCTCTCTCTCTCTCTCTCTCTCTCTCTCTCTCTCTCTCTCTCTCTCTCTCTCTCTCTCTCTCTCCCCCCCTCTCTCTCTCTCCCCTCCCCCTCTCTCTCGGTCTCTCCCTCTCTCTCTCGGTCTCTCCCTCTCTCTCTCCCCTCCCCCTCTCTCTCTTTCAGTCTCTCCCTCTCTCTCTCCCCTCCCCCTCGCTCTCTCGGTCTCTCCCTCTCTCTCTCTCTCTCTCTCTCTCTCTCTCTCCCCTCCCCCTCTCTCCCCCTCTCTCTCTCTCTCTCCCCTCTCCCTCTCTTTCCCCCTCCCCCTCTCTCTCTCTCTCTCTCTCTCCCCCTCCCCTCTCTCCCTCTCCCCCTCTCTCTCTCCCCGAGTCCTCGCTCTCTCTCTCTCTCCCCCCTCTCTCTCTCCCCTCCCCCTATCTCTCTCCTCCCCCCTCTCTCTCTCTCCCCTCCCCCTCTCTTTCCCACTCCCCCTCTCTCTCTCTCCCCCTCCCCTCTCTCTCTCTCCCTCTCCCCCTCTCTCTCTCCCCGTGTCCCCCCTCTCTCTCTTTCTCACTCTCTCTCTCCCCTCCCCCTCTCTCTCGGTCTCTCGCTCTCTCCCTTCCCTTCTCTCACTCGGCCTCTCTCTCTCTCTCTCTCTCTCTCTCCTTCCCCCTCTCTAACTCCCCCCCCCCCCCCTCTCTCTCTCTGTCTCTCTCCCCCCCTCCCCTCTCACTCAGTCTGTCTCTCTCGCTCTCTCTCCCCACCCACTCTCTCTCCCCCCTCTCGCTCCCCCCCCTCTCTTCCCCCTCTCTCTCTCTCTCCCTCCCCCCTCCTCCATAGCTGGAGTTGGAGAAGCAGAAGGGTGAGAGCCTAGGTGTGGTGATAGTGGAGTCTGGCTGGGGCTCCATCCTGCCTACGGTGATCCTAGCTAACATGTTGAACAGCGGCCCAGCTGCCCGCTCTGGGAAGCTCAACGTGGGAGACCAGATCATGTCCATCAACAACACTAGCCTGGTAGGGCTACCACTAGCTACCTGCCAGGGTATCATCAAGGTACCGTACACCAGTCACTAGTCAGACATGTCCATCAACAACACTAGCCTGGTAGGGCTACCACTAGCTCCCTGCCAGGGTAATATCAAGGTACCATCAACAACACAAAATAAGTAAGCCTTGTCCGAGCCAGAACGGCCCATAACACATCTGGTTCCAGCCTTTTGTATGACTCGACCGGACAACCCCCTACCTCCCAATCTCAGGGCGGACACTCTGTCAGGCAGTCATGCCTGACAATGCTAGTTAGCATTGTGTGTGGTAATACTAGCTTAGTGTTGCAGACCAGATCAAGTCCATCAATAACACCAGCCTGGTGGGGCTTACCACTAGCCACCTGCCAGGGCATCGTCAAGGGTTACGTTCCAAACATTTAAAAGACACACCCTCGTCCACTTACCCTCTCGCCTTATGCCCTTGGAGGGAATCCCCGTCGCCATCTTGGATGGACGGTCCAAAATGATTAGGAAGTTTACAACGTAAGCTCTCGTTTTTTAGTTGGCATTGTGAGTGTACAATTATGTTCACTCCAGGGGCCTTAAAATTCCCAATAATTCAATTCGCAACGATTGTACATCCGCTAAGAAAAGTCAGCAAAAACTTAAAAACAATATCAATGGAGAAGTCAACATACAAGTGCAAGTAAAAACGAATGCAAATAAGTTAGAAATTATGCTATTAATGCACATGACGGCACAAACACGTCTCGTAAAAAGTAAATATGTTTTTGTTTGGTTATCTTCTGGAAATTGTAGAAATGTTCCTTATTCAGAAGTTCCAGCTAGGCAGGCTAACGTTAGTTAGCTAATTCATTTGCTAGCTGTCATACAGTAGGCGTATATTAATAATGATATATTTAATATAAGTAGACGTGCACTCATGCATGTAAAGCACCCACAAGCTTCCGGGGGCTGAAAACACAATCATCGCAGGATGAACGAGTGACGTTTCCGGCCAAGGGCAATCCATTTAAAAATCATTCCTTCCTCCCTCACCCGTTGCCCTGCAAGTGTATACTGGTCAGACGTCATGAAACATCATCAGAAGTGTCCACTAAATGTGAGGGCTGAGGGGATATGTGTTTAGACTGCAGCCTATGTCTGGAGCATACAGTCAACTCAGGCAGCATCTATATTATGTTACTGCTCATTGAGCCTGTTTTACTTTTTTTTAACTCAAAAGTTCAAACCACTTCCTTTATTTGTCTCTTATCAGTCATTAAAGAAAATGAGATGAGGAAGCCATTGGTATTGAGATTGAGATCGACACAGTCATTCTAGGAAGACATTCTAGAGTATTGAGGTTGAGACAGGGCCATTCTAGAGTATTGAGATTGAGACACGGCCATTCTAGGAAGACATTCTAGAGTATTGAGATTGAGACAGGGCCATTCTAGAGTATTGAGGTTGAGACAGGGCCATTCTAGAGTATTGAGGTTGAGACAGGGCCATTCTAGAGTATTGAGGTTGAGACAGGGCCATTCTAGAGTATTGTGGTTGAGACAGGGCCATTCTAGAGTATTGAGGTTGAGACAGGGCCATTCTAGAGTATTGAGGTTGAGACAGGGCCATTCTAGAGTATTGAGGTTGAGACAGGGCCATTCTAGAGTATTGAGGTTGAGACAGGGCCATTCTATAGTATTGAGGTTGAGACAGGGCCATTCTAGAGTATTGAGGTTGAGACAGGGCCATTCTAGAGTATTGAGATTGACATCTGCATTCTAGAGCAGGTATTCCCAAACTGTAATGCCGTCGGGGGTACGCCAAATAAAAATGTGATTCACATTTTTTTTTAAATAATAATAATTCTTCACATTTTCAAACAGTTTCATTTTCCAACGGGGCTATACATTTGGGTGAGTCTGCTTTTCTCTCCTGAGTAGCCTCGTTTTCACTGCCAAAAATAAAATGAAACCATCTATTGTTCAGTATGGAGTCAAACGTAGCTGCTGCTCATTCCATTTGTTCGAAAATGGATAAATGGTTAAAAAAAGACAAATACCAGCTCCACTGGTAGTACTACATTGATTTGGGGTTCACTTATATTGCCTTTCCTCAGCCACAGTGTGTTATATGTGCAAAAGTACTATCTCACAACTCAATGAAACCTTCACTCTTGCGCAGACATTTAGAAACTGTCAGAGTCTAGGTGATGTGGGTAAGGCGGAGTCAGGCGCAGGACACAGAGATGAGTAATAATAGTAACTTTACTCAAAAATAATCTTCCAACAAGAAGAACGAAAATCCAGAATCACATAAACGAGACAACTGACAACAATAAACACGCACAAAAACCATGATGGCTCCAGAGGGTTAAATAGGGAAATAATTCAAACGTAATGGGAACCAGGTGTGTACAATACAGACAAAACAAATGGAAAAACAAATGTAGATCGGTGGAGGCTAGAAAGCCGGTGACGTCGAACACCGCCCGAACATGGAGAGGCACCAACTTCGGCCTCATCGAAATTGCAACAAGCGGTTCTGTGAAAATTGAATTGAATCAGAAGCCACTGCCAGATTTCTGGATAGGGCTGCCCTCAGAGTGTCCTGCCTTGGGAAATCGTGCTGTTAAGACACTGATGCCCTTTGCAACCACGTACCTATGTGAGAGTGAATTCTCGGTCCTCACTAGCATGAACACTAAATACAGGTACAGACTGTGTGTGGAAAATTATTTAAGACAGAGACTCTCTCCAATACAACCCAAAATTGCAGAGTTATGTGAATCCTTTCAAGCACACCCTTCTCATTAACCTGTGGTGAGTTATTCACAATGTTTAATGAACAAATAAGGTTTTATATGTAAGATGGTTAAATAAAGAGCAAAATGATTGGTTGTTATTATATTATTATTTGTGCCCTGGTCCTATAAGAGCTCTTTGTCACTTCCCACGAGCCGGATTGTGACAACTCACACTCATTGTTATGTTTAATAAATGTATCGTATAGTGTGTGTGTGGCAGGCTTACAATGATGGCAAAAAACAACATTTGAGAGTGCGCTGACCCTGGTGCTAGAGGGGGTACAGCTGACCCTGGTGCTAGAGGGGGTACAGCTGACCCTGGTGCTAGAGGGGGTACAGCTGGAGGTTGAATGATTGAAGCTGTATGAGACTATAACAAGTTTGGGAACCACTGTTCTAGAGTATTGAGATTGAGATTGAGAGTTGAGATTGAGAGTATTGAGACACTCTAGAATGGCCATTGTCATTTATCGTGTTCCGGTCGTCTTGCCAGGGTCTGAAGAGCCAGGTTCAGGTGAAGCTGAGCATCGTGAGTTGTCCTCCTGTCACCACTGTCCTCATCAAGAGACCCGACCTCAAGTTCCAGCTGGGCTTCAGTGTTCAGAACGGCATCGTGAGTAGGATTATGATATCGTTATAATGCATTATAAGACTTGTCATAAGCATGTATGACGTCTTTGTACTCTAATCATCATCTCTCTTATAATGATCCTGATAACAGCCATTTGGATTCAGAGAGTTGAGCTTTTCTTTCCCTCTCCTCAGATCTGCAGTCTGATGCGCGGCGGTATCGCAGAGCGAGGAGGGGTGCGAGTCGGCCACAGGATCATTGAGATCAATGGGCAGAGTGTTGTTGCCATGCCGCATGAGAAAATAGTCCAGACCCTGTCTGTATCAGTGGGAGAGGTGAGCATCAGGATCCCATGACTGTTAGCTAATTGCCAATGTTATACACGTTCAATGAATAGCCAATCAGAACCCTCTTTGGACGAAACAGACTAATAAGCATTTATAAAAATACAAGTGAGTGTCTTCATGATGAGTACTGATCTGTCCGATTCTCTCCTCACTCTCCTCCTCCTCACTCTCCTCCTCCTTCTCCTCCTCCTCACTGTTCTCCTCCTCCTCACTCTCCTCCTCCTCCTCCTCACTCTCCTCCTGCTCCACCTCCTCCTCACTCTCCTCCTCCTTCTCCCCCTCACTCTCCTCCTCCTTCTCCCCCTCACTCTCTTCCTCCTCCTCCCCACTCTCCTCCTGCTCCACCTCCCCCTCCTCCTCACTCTCCTCCTCCTCCTCCGCACTCTCCTCCTCACTCTCCTCCTCCTCCTCCTCACTCTTTTACTCACTCTCCCCTTCACTCTCCTCCTCCTCATTCTCCTCACTCTCCTCCTCCTCACTCTCCTCCTCCCCTCACTCTCCTCCTCCCTCTCCTCCTCCTCCTCACTCTCTTCCTCACTCTCCTCCTCTTACTCATCCTCCTCACTCTCCTCCTCCTCCTCCTCACTCTTCTCCTCCTCCTCCTCACTCTCCTCCTCACTCTCCTTCTTCTCCTCCTCTTCCTCCCTCTCCTCCTCCTCCCTCTCCTCCTCCTCACTCTCCTCCTCCTCCTCCTCCTCACTATTCTCCTCCTCCTCCTCACTCTCCTCCTCCTCCTCCTCACTCTCCTCTTCCTCACTCTCCTTCTCCTCTTCCTCACTCTCCTTCTCCTCTTCCTCACTCTCCTCCTCACTGTCCTCCTCCTCTTCCTCTTCCTCACCTTTCTTCACTCCTCTTCCTCACTCTCCTCCTCACTGTCCTCCTCTTCCTCTTCCTCATCCCCTTCACTCTCCTCCTCCTCCTCCTCATCACTCTCCTCCTCCTCTTCCTCATTCTCCTCTTCCTCCTCCTCACTCTCCTCCTCCTCCTCTTCCTCCTCTTTCTTTTCCTCCCCACTCTCCCATACCGCCTCCTCTTCCTCATTCTCCTCCTCCTCTTCCTCACTCTCCTCCTCACTCTCCTGCTCTCTTCCTCACACTCTTCCTTCTTCTCCTCCCTCTCCTCTTCCTCCTCATCCTCTCCTCTTCCTCACTCTTCATCCTCTTCCTCCTCCTCCTCATTCCCCTCCTCCTCCTCACTCTCCTCTTCCTCACTCTCCTCCTCCTCCTCACTCTCCTTCTCCTACTCCTCACTCTCCTCCTTCTACTCCTCCTCCTCCTCTCTCTCCTCTCCCTCTTCCTCACTCTCACTCTCCTCCTTCTCCTCCTCCTCACTCACCTCTTTCTCCTCTTCCGCCTCCTCCTTCTCCTCACTCTCCTGCTCTCTTCCTTACTCTCTTCCTCCTCCTCCTCCTCACTCTCCTCCTCCTCCTCTTCCTTACTCTCCTCCACCTCCTCTTCCTCCACTTCTTCTTCCTCCACCTCCTCTTCCTCCACTTCTTCTTCCTCCTACTCCTCATTCTCCTCCTCCTCTTCCTCACTCTCCTTCTCCTTTTCCTCACTCACCTCTTTCTCCTCTTCCTCACTCTCCTCCTCCTTCTCCTTCTCCTCACTCACCTCTTTCTCCTCTTCCTCCTCCTCCTCCTCTCTGTCAGATCAACATGAAGACCATGCCTGCAGTGATGTTCAGACTGTTAACAGGACAGGAGACTCCTGTTTACATCTAGTCTCTCCATGCCTGCTCCCTCAATGGCACCCTTTTTCCTGTGTAGTGCACCACTTCTAACCATGGCCCATATGGCTGTAGGTTCACTATGTTAGGAATAGGGTGGCATTTGGTATGCATATTTTTCTGCGTACTCTCTCACTGCTTCTGCATGTCTAGGAGAAAGATGTTGGACAGACAGGATGAGTGACAGGCAGAGGAGGCTCGTATTCCAGCCATTCCAATGAGCCTGTTCTCCGGTGTATAGTGACACCAGCCTCCACTGGTGACAGGGTGGTGGTACATTAGCAACATTTATTTTGTATATATCATTTTATTTTGGGGGTAATATGTTACTATGCTTAAAAATTACAACAACAACAACAAAAATTCAACTTCAGGCTTAGTTGGAGTATCCTGGAGAACACATTGTTTGGCGATGACGCGTAGTACAATGTTAGCTAAACAGACTGGTACCAGGCTATAATTGAACAGCTACACGGTCATAATGGTTTGATGTGTACAGTGTGTGTGTGTGCGTGTGTGTGAATACGTGTGAATACTGTTAAAAGAACTGTAAAGGCAAGGTAAATTATTATGTTCTTATGACTAGATTGCAAACGCACCACAATTTATTTCCAATTTAATAACATGCCAGATTAAACAATGTAGTGACATAAATGTGTTGATACGGTAACTGAATTTATTGTAGGGAAGGGGTTGGTCTGTCGTTATTCTTCAATAGCAGGGATATTTAAGCTACATCCCGTGTATACCTAAACAGCATAGGACAAGGCTATTCTTCAATAGCAGGGGTATTTAAGCTACATCCCGTGTATACCTAAACAGCATAAGACAAGGCTATTCTTCAATAGCAGGGCTATTTAAGCTACATCCCGTGTATACCTAAACAGCATAGGACAAGGCTATTCTTCAATAGCAGGGATATTTAAGCTATGTTCCGTGTATACCTAAACAGCATAGGACAAGGCTATTCTTCAATAGCAGGGGTATTTAAGCTACGTCCCGTGAATACCTAAACAGCATAAGACAAGGCTATTCTTCAATAGCAGGGGTATTTAAGCTACGTCCCGTGTATACCTAAACAGCATAGGACAAGGCTATTCTTCAATAGCAGGGCTATTGTTGCCTGGTCTGTCATTGGAGCCTGCCGTGCCAATGCATAACTACTACCTTAGGAGTTGGTAAGACAACAACACAGACCGATCTGGGGACCAGGCTAAGGGGGGGGAGGGGGGGGGGTATTGAGCAACAGAAAACAATGTAATGTAGTGTGTCCCAAATCACACCCTTTCCACTGGAAACAGATATCATTTCCAATGTCTAGTTTTGATTTACATTTGGTTGAGTTTGTCAAATAATGTGAATTCAATTTGAAATCAACAACAACAACAACAACAACAACATTTCACCATGTCATTGGATTTATGGGGGGGGGGAAGGGGTTGAAGTGTCATGGAAACATCGATTCAACAAAACATTTTTGTTGTCCAGTGGGTATTCCCCTAGATAGTGCACTAGTTTTGACCATGCAAGGCCCATAGGGCTCTAATCAAAAGTAGTGCACTATGTAGGGAATAGGGTACCCTTTTGTAATTACAAACCAGTGTCTGGAAGCTGTCCTTTTCTCTCTATACTGCCTTGGATGTAACAAAGGTTTCAATATAACATTATGGCAATGCTGAACGCCAAAGATAATACTGCAACATGCATTCTTAATAATAAAATAAAAATGAACGAGTGCACTGTTAAGGATATAGGGGAAGGGGCCATTTTGGAATGCAGAGCAGGTATAATGAGAATGTATAAACGTGTTTAGTTGCTGTATTGTGAGAAGCTAAGAATATACTGTGATTAATGAAATGTTAATGACAATGCTTAATATTGCTTTCCAAATACGTTAAAAAAAATTTAAAAAAAATAAAAGGGATTTATGACATGCAATGATGAAAATAATGTAAAGTACATGAAAGTCAAGTGGTTCATGAGGTTGAGGACAACGGCTGAGTGCCAGATGGCACCCTATTCCCATAGGGCTCTGGTCTAAAGTAGTGCACTATATAGGGAATAGGGCTCTGGTCTAAAGTAGTGCACTATATAGGGAATAGGGCTCTGGTCTAAAGTAGTGCACTATATAGGGAATAGGGCTCTGGTCTAAAGTAGTGCACTATATAGGGAATAGGGCTCTGGTCTAAAGTAGTGCCCTATATAGGGAATAGGGCTCTGGTCTAAAGTAGTGCACTATATAGGGAATAGGGCTCTGGTCTAAAGTAGTGCACTATATAGGGAATTTGGTTCTGGTCTAAAGTAGTGCACTATATAGGGAATAGGGCTCTGGTCTAAAGTAGTGCCCTATATAGGGAATAGGGCTCTGGTCTAAAGTAGTGCCCTATATAGGGAATATGGCTCTGGTCTAAAGTAGTGCCCTATATAGGGAATAGGGCTCTGGTCTAAAGTAGTGCACTATATAGGGAATAGGGCTCTGGTCTAAAGTAGTGCCCTATATAGGGAATAGGGCTCTAGTCTAAAGTAGTGTACTATATAGGGAATAGGGCTCTGGTCTAAAGTAGTGCCCTATATAGGGAATAGGGCTCTGATCTAAAGTAGTGTACTATATAGGGAATAGGGCTCTGGTCTAAAGTAGTGTACTATATAGGGAATAGGGCTCTGGTCTAAAGTAGTGCCCTATATAGGGAATAGGGCTCTGGTCTAAAGTAGTGCCCTATATAGGGAATAGGGCTCTGGTCTAAAGTAGTGCCCTATATAGGGAATAGGGCTCTGGTCTAAAGTAGTGCCCTATATAGGGAATAGGGCTCTGGTCTAAAGTAGTGCCCTATATAGGGAATAGGGCTCTGGTTTAAAGTAGTGCCCTATATAGGGAATAGGGTGCCATTTGGGACGCATCCGACTTGTTCGTTCACTACACAATGTTATGTTCATTACACAAGAAGCAGATCATCAATGACTTGAATACCTGACTCAACGATGTCCATTAAAAGTATGTGAATCTCACACACGTTTGTTTAATTTTTGTTACGCTATTGGAACATGGAAAATGGCACAGATACAACACATATACAGTACATATTATGGCATTGACACAGTAGAACACGTTATACGTATATACATGATTTACATAACTAAATATATTGTACAGTAGGTTTTAAGGGCTCCCAGAGATATTCACAACTAATTCACAAAGTTAAACACATTTTTCTTGGTAACTGCAATGATAATTGATTTTCAAGTTGAGAGAATATTGTTTGGCGTGACCGACACAGATGTCACTGTGCTTGTGATAGTGCTAGCTTAGCCATACCACTTCCTCCCTCACCGTGCTAGCTTAGCCATACCACTTCCTCACTGTGCTAGCTTAGCCATACCACTTCCTCCCTCACCGTGCTAGCTTAGCCATACCACTTCCTCCCTCACCGTGCCAGCTTAGCCATACCACTTCCTCCCTCACCGTGCTAGCTTAGCCATACCACTTCCTCCCTCAACGTGCTAGCTTAGCCATACCACTTCCTCCCTCACCGTGCTAGCTTAGCCATACCACTTCCTCCCTCACCGTGCCAGCTTAGCCATACCACTTCCTCACTGTGCTAGCTTAGCCATACCACTTCCTCCCTCAATGTGCCAGCTTAGCCATACCACTTCCTCACTGTGCTAGCTTAGTCATACCACTTCCTCACTGTGCTAGCTTAGCCATACCACTTCCTCCCTCACCGTGCTAGCTTAGCCATACCACTTCCTCACCGTGCTAGCTTAGCCATACCACTTCCTCACCGTGCCAGCTTAGCCATACCACTTCCTCACTGTGCTAGCTTAGCCATACCACTTCCTCACCGTGCTAGCTTAGCCATACCACTTCCTCCCTCACCGTGCCAGCTTAGCCATACCACTTCCTCACTGTGCTAGCTTAGCCATACCACTTCCTCCCTCACCGTGCCAGCTTAGCCATACCACTTCCTCACTGTGCCAGCTTAGCCATACCACTTCCTCACCGTGCTAGCTTAGCCATACCACTTCCTCACTGTGCTAGCTTAGCCATACCACTTCCTAGCTCACCGTGCTATCTTAGCCATGCCACTTCCTCACCGTGCTAGCTTAGCCATACCACTTCCTCACCGTGCTAGCTTAGCCATACCACTTCCCCACTGTGCTAGCTTAGCCATACCACTTCCTCACCGTGCTAGCTTAGCCATACCCCTTCCTCCAACACCATGCTAGCGTAGCCATACCACTTCCTCCAACACCATGCTAGCGTAGCCATACCACTTCCTCCAACACCATGCTAGCGTAGCCATACCACTTCCTCCAACACCGTGTTAGCTTAGCCATACCACTTCCTCCCCATCCAGCTCACGCCTACAACCTGGGACCTCTACCCCGCAAACACACTTGACCCCCCCTCCTTGACAACGTCTTAGCCAACTACGCTGCCAAAAAGCTAGCGATTCGATAGCGCGGGCGGAGACATTTCAAGCAGGGGATAGGAGGTTATAAATCCGACTCTGTTAGAGTCTGACTGACAGCTCCTGGAGTGATGGTTGGCGGCTGACTTTCCGAATTTCATCCTGGAACACATAAGAAGAAGAAAATAACATTATTTACAGTTAAATCAATAATTACTATTCCCTATTACTCTACTTATGTAGCAGATCACCCTGGGCCAGAGCTAGTGATCGTGAGAGATCACCCTGGACCAGAGATAGTGATGACAATCGTGAGAGATCACCCTGGACCAGAGCTAGTGATCATAACCCTGGAGTTGAAAAATAAATGCTGTTTTATTTGAGAAGATAGCCAAAATGAATGTCATAGACTTTAATAGACTAGTGATCAGAGCTAGTGAGCATGATCGTGAGAGATCACACTGGACCAGAGCTAGTGATCATGATCGTGAGAGATCACCCTGGACCAGAGCTAGTGATCATGATTTTGAGAGCTCACCCTGGACCAGAGCTAGTGATCATGAGAGATCACCCTGCAGAGCTAGTGATCGTGAGAGATCACCCTGGACCAGAGCTAGTGATCGTGAGAGATCACCCTAGACCAGAGCTAGTGATCATGATTGTGAGAGACCACCCTGGACCAGAGCTAGTGATCATGATCGTGAGAGATCACCCTGAACCTACAGTACATCATCTCATTAAACTGACAGAAACTTACTGTAGGAAGCACTAAGGTTGTCAAAGTTGTGGTGGTTACTCCTGCCAGGAAGTTGGAGTTCAGGTATCCCTCTCCAAAATAAACATCCTCATCTTCGTCGTTGTCCACCCCGACACTGAAGGCGTCTCGTATCTTCCCAGGGATCAGACAGTCCAGCAGAACCACCAGGACTCCAATGATTAAACACAGCACACCTGGAATACAAGATGGATGCCTTTTAAGCAACATTTTCATTAAATGTTGTCATTGGTGTGGATAACTGGGATCGTTCTCAATTCATCTTTTCTTTCTCCTCACCTCCTTCTCAAAACACACATTCGGAGAAGGTCCAAGGTCCCTTTCCCTTGAACCTTCACTTACAGTGCGTTTTTTTAGATGGAGGCTAGGAGATAGGAACAAAGGAATTGAGGAAAGATGAATTGAGGAAAGAGCCTTGGGCTCTGGTAAACCTTTCCTTACCTGTGGCCAGTGCCAGCCAGAAAGAACCGCTGTACTCTGTCTGGAAGGCTCCAGAGGTGCCTATGGTGAACAGACAGGTAGGCAGGTTCATGATGGTGGAGAAGGAGGCCACGGAGAAGAAGATGAAAGCGGCGGTGGCCACCATCATGTAGCCGGCGTACAGGATGACAGGCATAGAGAACAGCACGTTGGCTACCAGCCAGCAGCAGAACGCTGTCCTGGGGAGGCGAGTTAAATTTGGTATATGTGTAGGTACAGCCGGCAGAATTTGTACCGTTCTCGATGGCGGTTTATTAACCTATTGCCTAACCTTTAACCCTTACCCTGGCATTTTCTAAACTTGGGGTCGCGACCCTTTTCGATCCCAATGCCTAACCTTAACCCTTACCCTGGCATTTTCCAAACTTGGGGTCGCGACCCTTTTCGATCCCAATGCCTAACCTTAACCCTTACCCTGGCATTTTCCAAACTTGGGGTCGTGACCCTTTTCGATCCCAATGCCTAACCTTAACCCTTACCCTGGCATTTTCCAAACTTGGGGTCGTGACCCTTTTCGATCCCAATGCCTAACCTTAACCCTTACCCTGGCATTTTCCAAACTTGGGGTCGCGACCCTTTTTGATCCCAATGCCTAACCTTAACCCTTACCCTGGCATTTTCCAAACTTGGGGTCGCAACCCTTTTCGATCCCAATGCCTAACCTTAACCCTTACCCTGGCATTTTCCAAACTTGGGGTCGCAACCCTTTTCGATCCCAATGCCTAACCTTAACCTCTAGATACATGGCGGTCAAAATATCCACTTCCTTCTAATTCTGACTCACAGTTTGAGGAGCAATGTCTCACTGAAAACATCTACAGGTATATACGTTTATATTGAAACTGGTTGTCTCACAGAACTATTTATTTTTTATATGGCTAATCTTACCAGAGGGTGGCCGAGGCGTAGCGCCCAGAGTATCTATACTGGTAGATGAGGCCACAGGGGTTGTTGAGGGTAAACTTCTCAGCGATATAGAGGATGGGGTTAGGTAGACCTCTCTCTAAGGCGTTCCCGTACTCCTCATCGATGGTGTCTTTCCACGCAAACATCTCGTTGTAGTTTATGGTCTCGTTGAGTTGATTCACAGGATTCCCTGGAGGGACAGAGTGGACCATAGAGGACAATGGCAGTTATAATCCATGCACTTGTAAGAATCCTTGTAAGAATCCTTGTAAGAATCCTTGTAAGAATCATTGTAAGAATCCTTGTAAGAATCCTTGTAAGAATCCTTGTAAGAATCCTTGTAAGAATCCTTCTAAGAATCCTTCTAAGAATCCTTCTAAGAATCATTGTAAGAATCCTTGTAAGAATCCTTGTAAGTATCATTGTGATGTTTGTTTAATGTGTCAATTAATCCCTTAAGGCAGGGAGTGTTGGGCAACTCCATTCCTCGGGGCCCTGATTGGTGTCACACTTTTGCCCCAGCACCAGCTAACACACCTGACTCCAATAATCAACTAATCATGATGTTTAGTTAAAAATGCAATTCGTTTAAATCAGGTGTGTTTGCTAGGGATGGGGGGGGGGGGGGGGGGTGACACCTATCAGGCCCTCGAAGGAAGGGAGTTGCCCTCCCCTGCCTTAAGGGATGGGTCGCCAAATGGTGATTTGACACGAAAAAAAATGTTTTATTCATTCACATAACACACAATACAAGTTACGTGTCACATGACTTGTGATCATCACCCCGGTGTGACAGGGTCAGGATCACCATAACAACCACATGCGTCACATACTGTATCAAAAACTTTAGCCTTGTGTCCGTCTTTCTTCATATGTACATATTCAAATGCATGAGAGTAAAAGAAACAGTGGAAATGCTATCAAATATAAGATGACTTAAAGGGGTATAGTAGCTCTATTCAATATTATCCCTAGGCAATCACAGACAACCCGGAACAATAATCTTACGGAATTGCATTGTCGCATCACAGTCTCTTGACAGACGCTACGAAACCAGTTATGTTAGGTGCGTCTGTCGACGAGAGATTGTACCCCAGGTAACATATACAGAACATTCAACACTGCAGAAAAAGTGACATATGTAATACATACAGGTGTAATACTGTAAACATATAAATAATAGTATTACTTTCTAATTCTACGGGCTTTACCTTTTAAAGTAATGTTAATACCATACAGTCCTATGTGCAGTCCCACTTCAGCGTTCACCTCCTCACTGCTGAAGGACTTGTAGGTGGTGTTGGTGGTGGCTCGAGCCTCAGCCCAGTCGCTGGTGAAATTCAGTGCTGAGATGATATAAAATGAGATGAGATGACACACTTACAGACATAATAGGAAACAAACAATACAACGTTTTTAAAAAAATTTTTTAGCCGTTATGAACATGTGAAATAATCAACATCCTCTCGATCTATCAGAATCGGGTCTGTTTATTAGGGCAATAAGATAAGGAGATTTGAATCCAATGACTGCCAGTCATTTGACGTGTTGCAATAGATGTCATGTGATGTGGAAATGTATAGCAATTTCCAGTTATAGGTACTTACCCACTATCACAATGCCTATGAATAAACTGATGATGATTCTGAACATCCAGAGTAGTCTCTAGAAGAGGGGGGGGGGTGAAAATCCATAAATCCGTAAATTCTTAACTCAAGTTGATTAATCAAGTTTATCTCAATCACATTCCGAGGGTTAAATAATATCTTTAAATATGCATTTTTACATTGAGAAATTGTATTTTCTACAATTTTGTGTGATGTCATAACAGTGTACTCATATTAGCGCCAACAGAAATGGAATCGAAAGATGAATGAAATCTGAAGATGAATGGAATGGAATCGAAAGATGAATGAAATCTGAAGATGAATGAAATCTGAAGATTCCATTTCTGTCTGCATTAATATGAATGAATCTGTAGTTAGGGTTGCACCAGTTCACTCTACTCACCGACTTGCCTCTGATACCTGGCAGAATAAGAAGGAAGCTGACCGTGAGGACCAGGAAGACCAGGATAATGGTGAGGAGGTGGGTGCTGAAGATAAAGGAGGTTCTTTGTAGGGGGTAGAATGGGTAAATGCCATCGTAGAAAGTCATCTTTCCTCAGAATCTCCGGGGCTGAGAGCAGACAGCGTGACAGAAGGGACAGTGTGGAGAGCAGGGTGTCTCAGTTACTGTCTAAAGATCCAGAGATTAGCACATCCGTTCCTTACTGTATAGTAGGGATACTGTACACTGAGGAATGAGAATGTTACATAATTTAAAAAGTGAAACTTAAGTTAAAAAAATATGAATTGTTTCAATTATCAAATGAATTTGACTGTTTTCCGAATCAATAAAAAAGTATTTTTTAATTCAACATACATTTTTTTAATTAATGTAAAATACAAAGTGCTTTAAGAAACCACTGTTGAGATTGAAAGTACATGCAAACTAAACCGTGTCAGGTACAGTACAGTCAATGGGTACAGTAAGTGGATACTCTTGCACTCAAGTTTACCCTCCCTGGCAAACTACAAGGACAAAGACAACCCCATCTCAAAATCGACTCGTTTTGGAAGCAACAAACAAATAGCAAAGCAAACACACAAAAAAACTATTCTATCTACCTCCGAACCATACTAACATGCCAGTGTGCGATATATATATACATTTGAACTTTATTTAACTAGGCAAGTCAGTTAAGAACAAACTCTTATTTTCAGTGACGACCTGGGTTAACTTGCCTTATTCAGGGGGAGAACGACAAATTGTTTACCTTGTCAGCTCGGGGATTCGATCTTGCAACCTTTCGGTTATTAGTCCAACACTCTAACCACTAGTCTACCCTAGATAATGCATAAAATATATGCTTAAAATAATACTCACCTTTAAGTGTATAAAAGTTACTAGAGCAGATCAAGACAGTAGCAGAAGGATGAGAAGAACGAATGTAACGCACGAAGGCGACAGGTTTCTCTTTTATAGCATATCAGCACATCTTTTGTTTATCTTGAAGGATGCATTTATTAGTATTCCTTAGAATAAGGGGTGTGTTAACTGGTGATGACCAGTCCATCAAGAAAACGCATGTGTCAGTCATTTGTAAGAACTTGGGTCATCGACACTGTAGACTATCCTTCTCTGTGGCAATAGGCTATATTGTATGGCTATCAAATTGTTCTGGTTTTTCAGTGCGCATGACATTTCATCCACAACAATTAGGGTAAGTATCAAACGCATCTATCTATTCAAAATAGGCTCTTTTTTTTTGGAGCAAATCAACCAATTGTCCTCTTCTTGTTTAATTAACGGATTCTTTATCGCTTCCAACCAAACACACTTCTTTCTCTACGTTAGAGTGACAATTTAATTTATAAAGCACTGATACCCACAATGATTTTACACATTACCAATCAAAACTAAAAATGTGAGGTAAAGATGATTTTATGGAAAGATTTAGCCCAATGTTTTCCTATCTTACCTGGTCTGACCACACAAGTGCTCCTCGACTAGACTCTTGGCTGGCTCAGAGTGCATGCAGTTGCATCTCTCGCATCAATGGACTTGCGTAAACCGATCTGGAGTATCTTGGCAGTGCTTGCCCTTATCGTTGAACGTAAGTAGCCTTGTAACTAGTTACTTTTACATTTGAACGGTTAAAACCCACGGAAAATGTCTCATCTTGATAAATAAGTTTGATTAAAAAAAGTTCTCAATTTGAGTACCACACTGAAAGTGTCGATCTATAAATGCACCTGTTTAGATGCTCAGTCTAAAGTCACCTGGGAAGTCCAACGATATGACGGCTGGTACAACAATTTAGCCTATCACAGTCGAGGAACTGTTGGTAAGTTTCTAACAGAATCTGACGATATAAAATATGTGAAATATGAATATTTGAAGATATAGGATGCGATTATAGAAAGCCATAAATTGCAATGTTGCTAGATGATAATGGAACTCACGGAAGTGTGTGCGGGTGCAGGTTCCCCCCTGGTGCGACTGCTGCCCGCGCGTTACTCTGACGGGGTGCTCCAGCCTCTGCAGGAACCACAGCTCCCCAACCCGCGCAAACTCAGCGATGTGATGGCCAGGGGCCACTCGGGCCTGCCCTCCGCACACAACCAGACCGTACTCTCTGTGTTCTTCGGTAAGTCCATGTTTATTGTTCACTATGGCATAATGACATTCAGGAGGTATTGTTTAAACAACAAATTGCATTATGAAATGAACCTAAATAATTGAGGTGAGCTTGCCATAGCCACCCCGGTTATAATAATGCATAGTAAGATGATTCTAACACATTTTAAATATGTATGACCCACTTTGAGATTATATAATAATGTCTTATTACCATTTTATAATGATCCAGACTAAATAACAACCTCTTAATAAAATACAAGTTATACAGCATCATAGCTGCAGCAGACTTTAAGTCAAATGTTATATACAGTATATTTCTCCATTGGCTGTACCATGTATTGTTTGTGATCCATATAACTTGTTATAAGCACATATGACCCTTTATGTGTCTTATGAATCTCATGGTGTTTCTCTGTCTCCTCTGTCTGTGAAGGATACCATTTAATGTTTGAGATACTGGACTCCCGTCCTCCCGGCTGTCCCCCTGAGTTCATGTACATCCCCGTCCCAGAGGGAGACCCGGTCTTCGACCCCCACCGTACCGGCCGTGTCCTACTGCCCTTCCAGAGGGGGCCCTGGGACAAACACTCCAGCCAGAGCCCCAATAACCCCCGCACACAGGTAATAACAGGTACTATAACAGACAGGTACTATAACAGACAGGTACTATAACAGACAGGTACTATACAGACAGACAGGTACTATAACAGACAGACAGGTACTATAACAGACAGGTACTATAACAGACAGACAGGTACTATAACAGACAGGTACTATAACAGACAGACAGGTATTATAACAGACAGGTACTATAACAGACAGACAGGTACTATAACAGACAGGCACTATACAGACAGGTACTATAACAGACAGGTACTATACAGACATACAGGTACTATAACAAACAGACAGGTACTATAACAGACAGACAGGTACTATAACAGACAGGTACTATACAGACAGACAGGTACTATAACAGACAGGTACTATACAGACAGACAGGTACTATAACAGACAGACAGGTACTATAACAGACAGGTACTATAACAGACAGGTACTATAACAGACAGACAGGTACTTTAACAGACAGACAGGTACTATAACAGACAGGTACTATAACAGACAGACAGGTACTATAACAGACAGGTACTATAACAGACAGGTACTATAACAGACAGTTACTATAACAGACAGACAGGTACTATAACAGACAGGTACTATAACAGACAGGTACTTTAGCAGATGCTTAATGAGTTCATACATTCATTGAACCCACCATCTTGGCATTGTTAGTGCAATGTCCTTATGAACTGAGCCAGACAGGAGCATAATGCCACAAGGTAAGACCAGTTGGTGATACTTTAGTGATTACATGGTCAGTCTGTTGGACATCTGTCGGGCATAATAATCAAGTAATAAATCCAAAATGACATCAATTTTATCATAACACCTGCAGGTGAACCTGGTGACTGAATGGCTATGTCATGTTAAGTCATGTCATGTTCCATAAAGGTGATCCTGGTGAAGTGTGGCTATGTCATGTTATGTCATGTTATGTAGGTGAACCCGGTGACTGCGTGGCTATGTTATGTTATGTCATTTAATGTAGGTGAATCTGGTGACAGTGTGTCTATGTCATGTTATGTCATGTTATGTAGGTGAACCTGGTGACATTGTGGCTATGTCATGTCATGTTATGTAGGTGAACCTGGTGACTCCGTGGCTATGTTATGTTATGTAGGTAACTCTGGTGACAGTGTGGCTATGTCATGTTATGTCATGTTATGTAGGTGAACCTGGTGACAGTGTGGTTATGTCATGTTATGTAGGTGAACCTGGTGACAGTGTGGCTATGTCATGTTATGTCATGTTATGTAGGTGAATCTGGTGACAGTGTGGCTATGCTATGTTGTTAGGTGAACCTGGTGACAGTGTGGCTATGTCATGTCATGTTATTTAGGTGAACCTGGTGACAGTGTGGCTATGTCATGTCATGTTATGTAGGTGAACCTGGTGATAGCGTCGCTATGTCATGCCATGTTATGTAGGTGAACCTGGTGATAGCGTCGCTATGTCATGTCATGTTACTCTAGGTGAACCTGGTGACAGCATGGCTGGACGGCAGCTCTATCTACGGCCCGTCTAGTTCCTGGTCTGACGCCCTGAGGAGTTTCTCTGGAGGTCTCCTAGCCTCGGGGGAGCAGTTGGACATGCCCAAGAGGAGCGGGAGCACGAGCCTCATGTGGAGCGCTGCTGATCCCTCCACTGGTCAGCATGGACCTGAGGGACTCTATGGTGAGTAGATGTTCGTTGTCTTCTTCTTGCTGCTTCTTCTTCATCTTGATATTCTTCATTTTCATCTTCTTCGTCATCTTTATCATCTTCTTCATCTTCTTCTTGATTACCCAAAACTCAGTAATGTAAATCTGATTACTTTAACTTTTGGATTACATTCCCCTTAAGAGGTACTAGAATAAGACAAAAAAAAGGATCCATAGTGGTCTCTTAACTTGTGGTCGGACTCGCTCAGGTGGAACAAATTTAAACGTGCACCTTTTTTTCAAAATGCTGATCTGAATGTCATTGAGAAAACAGAAAGGTGTTATGTTTTATTTAAAAAAAACGTTTTTAACAAACAATCCTTTCTGAATTTAAAAGAAATCCAAGAAGTAATCTTTTTTTTTAAATTTTTTTTCTCCATAATATTTTGGCTAGTAATGTAACTGATTAAAGTACATTTTATTTGATCTAATCAGATAACATTTAGCTGATTACATCATTTAATCAGTTACTCCACAATCCCGGTAGTCCGTGACAACGGACTTGCACAATAAAAACGACATCATGCCAGTTGATCTGGCTAGACACTTCACAAATGACTAAAAATACAATAAAGAAATACAAAACAAGATTTGAACTGTTAATGGATATTAAGATATTGACACAAGAAATAGATATGATATAGCTGTGTAAAACTTCCTGCTCCTTATCCGTTGGGTGTGACTCCATTACATTCATGCCTTGGCACAGCTAAAGAATATGACCCATTAAGCAATAACTTATAAAGATATCAACCCCTTTAAGGAGGTCAGAGAGAAAAAGATATCGGCACCTGTAAAGAATGACTGAAAATACTTTATTCTCTGGACAGTTATCACTGCTTATAAACATTTATATATCAGGGTTGGGTTCAGTTTCTACTCAGTCAATTACTGGAATTTCAGTTTACTTCCTGAATTGACTGATTTTCAAATGGAAATGACCCCGACTCCGTCATACAGTCGATGCTGCAGTTCAACAGCCAAACCTGCAGCCCGAGTAAAACCCTTTCTGTTTCTTCGTTTCCACCCTCCAGAGTTGGGTAACGCCTGGGGCAACGAGAATGTGTTCACCATGGCCGAGGGGATCGTGTGGTTTCGCTACCACAATTACATCGCCTCCCGGCTTAGTGAGAAACACTCGTCGTGGTCTGACGAAGACCTGTTTCAAAACGCCAGGAAGACCGTGATCGCTACGTTCCAGGTACTAGGAAAAGTCTGCTGTAATTCAACCAACACATAACTGGTCATTTAGTGGATATTTACAGTAAAATAGCATGTCACATGACCAGGAAAGAGTGTTGTTAGTTGCATCAGTGCCAGGAAAGAGTGTCTAAGAGTGTCTGTGTGACTCTCGTCACCTCTTATTCCTTCTGGTTTAGCACCAATGTAATTATCTTGTGTATTGACAAACACTTGACAAGTAAAATTTATAATATTGTAATTTTTTTTTTTGCAGAATATTGCCTTCTACGAATGGTTGCCTGGATTCCTGGGGGAGAAGACAATGATTCCATACCAGGGTAAGAGAGAGAGAGAGAGAGATGGAGAGGGAGAGAGATAGAGGGAGAGAGATAGAGGGAGAGAGATGGAGAGAGAGAGAGAGAGAGAGAGGGAGAGGGAGAGAGAGAGAGAGAGAGAGAGAGAGAGATGGAGAGGGAGAGATGGAGAGGGAGAGAGAGAGAGAGAGAGAGAGAGAGAGAAAGTGACTGTGTGTGGGGGGGGGCGAGCTGATCACAAGACATGTGGTGAGTTGTTACCTCTAGTGGTATTGTGTAAATATGTGCTGTGTCAGAAGGGAAACACTCAGAGATGCTTCACACACACGAGCACGCACGCACACAGGGGTCAGCGACTAGAAGAAGAAAGTTGTTGTTTCTACTTTATAAATCATATGGAGGTTTAAATGGAACCTTAATTTAACTAGGCAAGTCAGTTATTTACAATGACAGCCTACCGGGGAACAGTGGATTAACTGCCTTGTTCAGGGGCAGAACAACATATTTTTATCTTGTCAGCTCAGGGATTTGAACCAGCTACCTTTTGGTTTCTGTCCCAACGCTCTAACCACTAGGCTACCCTGCCGCCCCTTAGCAGTAGTCCTTTCCCTGTAATCTATCACAATGTTAAAAAATGCTTCCTCTACAGTGGGCAGACATATACATGCTGTACCTATGACAATGGTTTTGGAGACTCCATCTCTTCTATTTTAGAGTCGTTTTACAAGATTACATCCCGTGTCATTGTTCTCTGTCTGTCTTGTCTCCTGCAGGCTACCAGAAGTTTGTGGATCCAGGGATCTCACCTGAGTTCCAGGCCGCTGCCATCCGCTTTGCCTCCACGATGGCCCCACCTGGTGTCTATATGAGGTACTGACGACTAGCCTCCACTGTCTGGAGCAGGCCCCTCTCCTACCCTGTTCCTGGAGATATACCCTCCTGTAGGTTTACATTACAACCCTGTTCCTGGAGAGATACCCTCCTGTAGGTTTTCACTCCTACCCTGTTCCTGGAGAGCTACCCTCCTGTAGGTTTACACTCCTACCCTGTTCCTGGAGAGCTACCCTCCTGTAGGTTTACACTCCTACTCTGTTCCTGGAGAGATACCCTCCTGTAGGTTTTCACTCCTACCCTGTTCCTGGAGAGATACCCTCCTGTAGGTTTACACTCCTACAGGAGGGTATCTCTCCACTAACAGGGTTGGAGTTAAAACCTACAGGAGGGTAGCTCTCCAGAGACAGGGTTGGAGTTAAAACCTACAGGAGGGTATCTCTCCAGCAACAGGGTAGGAGTTAAAACCTACAGGAGGGTATCTCTCCAGCAACAGGGTAGGAGTTAAAACCTACAGGAGGGTAGCTCTCCAGAGACAGGGTTGGAGCGAAAACCTACAGGAGGGTAGCTCTCCAGGAACAGGGTAGGAGGGAAAACCTACATTAGGGTAGCTCTCCAGCAACAGGGTAGGGGGGAAAACCTACAGGAGGGTAGCTCTCCAGCAACAGGGTAGGAGGGAAAACTTACAGGAGGGTAGCTCTCCAGCAACAGGGTAGGAGGGAAGACCTACAGGAGGGTTGAGCCACCAGGCGATCATGCTGCATTCAACAGGCTATTAAAACAGTTGTATTGTATGGTTCCACCAGGCGACCCCTTCAATTCAATACTGTACACTACTGCTAGTAAATATCTCTATTAAGGCTCTGTCGGGGCCGTTTTGTTGTTATGTACTAAAAAACATGGTCCCGAATGCAGTGTTTGTGTCAGCATTCACATCTCAACAGCTGCATGTAATTTGTGTCATCATTAATTTTTCATACGTTCTTTTGGCTACAGAAACAGAACTTGCCACTTTCAGAAGGTTGTCAACATCGATGGGAGCACGTCATCAGCCATTCGCATGTGTAACAGCTTCTGGAACCGTCAGGTATGTCTGCATGTAGACTGGTCTCAGATCTGTATATAGCCTTCATGTAGACCGGTCTCAGATCTGTGTATAGCCTCCATGTAGACTGGTCTCAGATCTGTATATAGCCTCCATGTAGACTGGTCTCAGATCTGTATATACCCTCCATGTAGACTGGTCTCAGATCTGTATATAGCCTCCATGTAGACTGGTCTCAGATCTGTATAGCCTCTATGTAGACTGGTCTCAGATCTGTATAGCCTCCATGTAGACTGGTCTCAGATCTGTATATAGCCTCCATGTAGACTGGTCTCAGATCTGTATAGCCTCTATGTAGACTGGTCTTAGATCTGTATAGCCTCCATGTCGACTGGTCTCAGATCTGTATATAGCCTCCATGTAGACTGGTCTCAGATCTGTATAGCCTCCATGTAGACTGGTCTCAGATCTGTATATAGCCTCTATGTAGACTGGTCTTAGATCTGTATAGCCTCCATGTAGACTGGGCTCAGATCTGTATATAGCTTCCATGTAGACTGGTCTCAGATCTGTGTATAGCCTCCATGTAGACTGGACTCAGATCTGTATAGCCTCCATGTAGACTGGTCTTAGATCTGTATATAGCCTCTATGTAGACTGGTCTTAGATCTGTATAGCCTCCATGTAGACTGGTCTCAGATCTGTATATAGCTTCCATGTAGACTGGCCTCAGATCTGTGTATAGCCTTCATGTAGACAGGTCTCAGATCCGTATAGCCAACAGCCATAGGAGGTGGCAAGACAGCACCTTTCGTTGAGACATTTCTATTAGAGAAACTGATTGACATGTTTCAAACAAACTTCTCTGATTGTCTGTTGTAGAACCCCAACCTGAAGTCAGGCCAGGACATAGACCATCTGATTATGGGCATGGCTTCTCAGATCGCGGAGAGAGAGGACAACATGGTCGTGGAGGACTTAAGAGGTCAATTTCCATCACATCATCATCATCATCATCATCATCCTCATATATTTTCAGATTTCTTTGTGTCTACTGATCAGCTTTAAATGGTCAGTGGAGGGATGGTCAGGCTTTATGTAAGCCTTCAAACATGAAGAGGACAAGTAGTTGCTTATGACAAGTCTTATAATGCATTATAACCACATCATAATGGATAACAACCACATCATAATGCATTACAACCACATCATAATGCATAACAACCACATCATAATGCATAACAACCACATCATAATGCATAACAACCACATCATAATGCATAACAACCACATCATGATGCATAACAACACATCAACAACCACATCATAATGCATAAAAACCACATCATAATGCATAACAACCACATCATAATGCATTACAACCACATCATAATGCATTACAACCACATCATGATGCATAACAACCACATCATGATGCATAACAACCACATCATAATGCATAACAACCACATCATAATGCATTACAACCACATCATAATGCATAACAACCACATCATAATGCATAACAACCACATCATAATGCATTACAACCACATCATAATGCATTACAACCACATCATAATGCATTACAACCACATCATAATGCATAACAACCACATCATAATGCATAACAACCACATCATAATGCATTACAACCACATCATAATGCATTACAACCACATCATAATGCATAACAACCACATCATAATGCATTACAACCACATCATAATGCATAACAACCACATCATAATGCATAACAACCACATCATAATGCATTACAACCACATCATAATGCATTACAACCACATCATAATGCATTACAACCACATCATAATGCATTACAACCACATCATAATGCATTACAACCACATCATAATGCATAACAACCACATCATAATGCATTACAACCACATCATAATGCATTACAACCACATCATAATGCATTACAACCACATCATAATGCATTACAACCACATCATAATGCATTACAACCACATCATGATGCATAACAACCACATCATAATGCATAACAACCACATCATAATGCATTACAACCACATCATAATGCATTACAACCACATCATAATGCATTACAACCACATCATAATGCATTACAACCACATCATAATGCATTACAACCACATCATAATGCATTACAACCACATCATAATGCATTACAACCACATCATGATGCATAACAACCACATCATGATGCATAACAACCACATCATAATGCATAACAACCACATCATAATGCATTACAACCACATCATAATGCATAACAACCACATCATAATGCATAACAACCACATCATAATGCATTACAACCACATCATAATGCATAACAACCACATCATAATGCATTACAACCACATCATAATGCATTATACCTGTTGACTTTAAGAAAGGTGTGTTTTCAATTACAACAATAATACATGATTGATATTTTGCTGATAAGTGGTTTTTCTCCCCTACCAGACTACATGTACGGTCCTCTGCGTTTCTCGCGGTCAGACCTGGTTGCTCTGACGGTGCAGAGAGGTCGGGACTTTGGCTTACCCAGCTACAACCAGGTCAGAGAGGGGCTGGGCCTGGCCCCTGTGGGGAGGTGGGGAGACATAAACCCTCAGCTCAACATCACCAACCCACAGGTATGTTCAGAACTGCTTACGTACAGCTTACAAATGCTGTATGTGCGTGATGTGAATGTGTTAATAAATCCTTATGTACTACTGACCATTTAGATTTTAATTGCCAATGATGATGATAGTGTATGTGATTGTTTTACATAGGTATAAGTCACACAAAAATGACCTAAACATAAATGGAACCAGACAGGGAGAGTTGAGCCAAAGAGAGAGGACTCAAACCACTGGGGAAATATCCTATAATAGAGTAAATACCATACCCTCTCAATTCCATCTCCACCTGTTCTGTGTCTCTAGTTATTCAGGGACCTATCAGACCTATATGGGGATATCTACCTGTTCTGTGTCTCTAGTTATTCAGGGACCTATCAGACCTGTATGACGCGGATATCTACCTGTTCTGTGTCTCTAGTTATTCAGGGACCTATCAGACCTATATGACGGGGATATCTCTAAACTGGAGCTGTTTCCTGGTGGTCTCCTGGAGTCTGTGGACGGTCCTGGTCAGGTCTTCTCCTCTATCATACTGGATCAGTTTAACCGCATCAGGAACGGCGACCGCTTCTGGTTCGAGAACACACAAAATGGGTAGGAAGGAATGTAAAATATGTAAATATATAAATATGTAAATATGTAATGTATGAATATATAAATATGTAAATATGTAATGTATGAATATATAAATATGTAAATATGTCATGTAAAATATACACCTCGTACATACATTCATTAATCGTATGAAACTGTTACTGTCATTTGAACCTCGATTTATTTCCTGGCTTTCTCACGTTCGTTCATTCTGAAAAGGAGGTCAGCTCCTACTCAGCCCATGTCAAAGCTCTTCTCTGTCCTGGCACAACAATGGTGGAACCAGCTTCACCCCTGAAGCTAGGACAACAGAGTCCCTGCCCATCTTCCTGAAATCGTCTGGAAGCCTAACATCTACCCTTTTATACAAACTTTTCCTACTAACGCCGAGTTTGCTGATAAACTTCTTTATTGAGGTGAAATGTACTGACTACGACTATGATATGTGGTTGTCTCATCTAGCTCCATCTAAAGATGAATGCACTGACTGTAAGTGGCTCTGGATAAGAGTCTGCTAAATGACTCACTACTGTAAGTGGCTCTGGATAAGAGAGTCTGCTAAATGACTCACTACTGTAAGTGGCTCTGGATAAGAGAGTCTGCTAAATGACTCACTACTGTTAGTGGCTCTGGATAAGAGAGTCTGCTAAATGACTAAAATGTCAAATGTAAATTGAATGCCTGGAAGGATACCTTTCATAACGTAAGAACTAATGAAATAACCAATAGTCTAGTGGAGAACTAGACTTTGAACTGAGGAAACACAAGACTACTGTCCGTTTATGATCAGCTTTGATTCACCATTTGGGTGATACTATCATAACATTTCCAGTCAATCTGACCGCTCCTGTTGGTTCCTCTAGTCTGTTCACAGCTGAGGAGCTGCAGGCCCTTCGGAACACAACCTTTCATGACGTCATTGCAGCAGTCACCAGTGCAGAGCCTGAGGACATACAGAGGAAAGTCTTCTTCTGGAAGGATGGTAAAAGCTCATTTCCTTCCTAAAGTTTCTGTGGTTGGCCAATAAATTATAGTGTTCTCTGCAACTCAAACAATAAAGATAGGTAATCTATGACAGTATTCACTGTAAGTCATAAATGTTGACTGTACGTGCTGCTGGTACTAGCTGTAACTAGTTTCTCTGTCTACGTGCCTCCCTGTCTGTTTGCCTGTCTGTCTCACTGTCTGTCTCCCTGCCTGCCTTCATGTCTCCCTTTCTCTCTGCCTGCCTGCCTAACTGTCTCCCTGCCCGTCTCTCTGCCTGCCTGCCTGCCTGCCTGCCTGCCTGCTTGCCTGCCTGCCTGCCTGCCTGCCTGCCTGCCTGCCTGCCTGCCTGCCTGCCTGCCTGCCTGCCTGTCTGTCTGTCTCATTGCCCGTCTCTGCCTGCCTGCCTGCCTGCCTGTCTTTCCGTCTGTCTGTCTGTCTGTCTGCCTGTCTGCCTGCCTAACTGTCTCCCTGTCCGTCTCTCTGCCTGCCTGCCTGCCTCCCTGCCTGTCTCTGTCTGTCTCTGTCTGTCTGTCTGCCTCCCTGTTTCCTGTCTGTCTGTCTGCCTCCCTCCCTGCCTGCCTGCCTGCCTCCCTCCCTGCCTGTCTTGCCTCCCTCCCTGCCTGTCTTGTCTGGCTGTCTTGTCTGTCTGCCTGCCTGCCTCACTCTCTGCCTGTCTGTCTGCCTGCCTGCCTCACTCTCTGCCTGTCTGGCTGCCTGTCTTGCCTGTCTGTCTCTCTGCCTGTCTGGCTGCCTGCCTGTCTTGCCTGTCTGTCTGTTACAGGTGACCCTTGCCCCCAGCCTTCTCAGGTCACGATCTCTGAGCTCCACCCCTGCACCAACGCCACCAAGCTCAACTACTTTGACGACGGAAGCAAAGCTGGCTTTGGCATCTCAGTCATCTGCCTGTTCCTCTTTCCTATTGGTCAGTATCTGACGTTAACCAATCAGAATCCACAAGCGAAAGGCCTTGATTTTATCATTTTAACATTAGATTATTCAAATAAGTAATACAAATCTCCAAACATTCCTTTTGTTTTATTTTCTAGCACTTTAAAATGTACCAGGGCTAATTTTGTTAGCATTTAAACAAAACGTACTGAGGAAACAGTATCCCTTAAGTCTAGGATATGGTGCAGTGATTCCAATGTCTTTTCAGAATATTTACAACAAAAATTGAGTGGTATACACAGTAGCAATGTAGTTTTTCCTCAGTTGCTTTCTGACTCTAAAACGGAATTAAATGTAACATATTTAAAACAGTATTCATATTCTATCTTAATCTATCAGGCAGGTGGAGTTAACAGTTTATGGTTGTGACCAGAGTGATTCCAATATTGTTTAAATCTATAAAAAAAATAGAGAACTGGAGAAAAGTACCTCTTGAAGGTCCTACTGGCAGCCAGTAAAAAGGCTATCACTAGGAAATGGCTACAAAAAGACCCTCCCACAGTGACAGGATAGCCTAGTGGTTAGAGTGTTGGACTAGTAACCGGAAGGTTGCAAGTTCAAATCCCCGACCTGACAAGGTACAAATCTAGGCTGTCATTAGGCTGTCATTGAAAATAAGAATTTGTTCTTAACTGACTTGCCTAGTTAAATAAAGGTAAAACAATTGATAGATATTGTAAAAGAAATAGACCACATGGAGCGTATGACCTTTGCTTTAAGAACTCAACAGGAGAGAGGTCAAGAATACTGGGAAAAAATGGGTTTCGTACTTGGAAAAGGTCTAATTCAAAGATGTCAATGTCACTAATATGAAGGTATGACATGCACTGTAACTGCCAGATCTTTTATTATTATTTTTTTTTTACTTTATTTGTACTTTCTTTGTGTTCCTACAATAAAAACAAAGTATTAAAAAAATATATATACATTTTTTGGGGGGAGAACTGCTCTGTTACACTCCATGTAAATGAGGATGCTATAGCTGGCCCTGCTCATTCCTGATTGATTTAGGATTTTAAACTAATCTGACGGAGTAAACCAACGGACACATCTTTTAGGAATCAACATTTTTTTGAGAAATATTCTTTAAAGTCACAGAGGACTATTGCAAGAAACTACACACGCTATTTTCTCAGTTAATATCCATTTTTGCCAGTAAAAAAAATAACATGTAAACACTTTTTTGGGGGGATGGAAAGTTTGAAATTGGTATCCTTTTGCTCCGGACAAGGGCATTTCCAGACAGAGAGCTGACATGGAAATTAATCATATTCAAAGTATTGAGAAAATTCCCAAAACAAATATTTTCCTTTGTAAAATTCTCCTAAATGTCAATTTTAAGATCCATTAATCAAATAACCATTGTGATTGCTACAGTATAATTGTTCTGTTGATTGTGGTAGCCTCATAGTGAGTTTCTTCATGGCTCTTGTGGTGGCCTACTTAGAGAGACATAGCATATCATAAACCCTATTGTAAGAGATTCTCTGACTACTGTCCATGTGTTCCCCTGCCAGTGAGCTTCCTCATGGCCCTTGTGGTGGCCTACTTAGAGAGACATAGCATATCATAAACCCTATTGTAAGAGACTCTCTGATGACTACTACCCCATGTGTTCCCCTCCCAGTGAGCTTCCTCATGGCCCTTGTGGTGGCCCACTTCAGAAAGTCCAAGTTTAAGAAGTTCCAGAAGAGAGTGGGGCCTGACGACACAACAGAGGAACCTGCTGCTGGAATCACAGGTGTGTGTGTGTGTGTGTGTGTGTGTGTGTGTGTGTGTGTGTGTACAGTACATGCATGTACATGGTACATGTTTTTTTTTATCTCTATCTCTCTCTCTCTCCCTTCTCTCTCATCTCTTCCCACTTCTCTCTCTCTTCTCTCTCTCTCTCTCATCTCTCACCCCTTCTCTCTCATCTCTCATCTCTTCCCACTTCTCTCTCTCTCATCTCTCACCCCCTTCTCTCTCATCGCTCCCCCTTCTCTCTCTCATCTCTCATCTCTTCCCACTTCTCTTTCTTTCTTTCTTTCTTTCTTTCTTTCTTTCTTTCTTTCTTTCTTTCTTTCTTCTCTCTCTCTCTCTCTCTCTCTCTCTCTCTCTCTCTCTCTCTCTCTCTCTCTCTCTCTCTCTCTCTCTCTCTCTCCTCTCCTCTCCTCTCCTCTACTCTCCTCTCTTTAGCCTGTGAGTGGCAGGGCCCTAAGAAGCCCCTATTTCCAGTCAGTCTGTTGATCGATGATAGGAGGAAACTCCAGGTGTTTGACCGGTCTGGACCCGCTCTACGGTCACTCAGCCTGGGTACCCAGACCCACCTGGATGTCCTGCTGTCTAGTAACAATTACCGCAGGGCTCTGGTGATGAAAGTACCCAAAGAGTATGACCTGGTGAGTAGATGGGAGAGGGGTGTGTATGTGTGTGCGTGTGTTTATTTACTCATGTTTACTGATTCGTTTACTCTTGTTTACTCATTTGTTTACTCTTGTGTCTTTCATGTGCCTCTCCTTTGTTCGTCTTCACGGTTAGACGTCTCCATGCCAATCCCTGTGTGTGTGTGTGTGTGTGACTGTGATCTCTGTTTTTTGTGGTCTTTCCCCAGGTGCTGTACTTTGAGGACGAGGGCCAGCGTGGAGAGTTTGTCCGGCATCTTCGCTCTGAGGTGACAGACGGTGGACAGGAGCTGGCGGTGAGGGACATGACAGAGAAGGAGCTACTGAGAGAGGCAGTGACCAGAGACCAGAGAGCTCAGATAGTAGAGAACTTCATCAGGAGTGCCTTTGCCAAGGTACTGGAATATATGGTGATTTAGGAGACGCTTTACTGTAAAATTGTGATTTAGGAGATGTTTACTGTAAAATGGTGATTTAGGAGATGTTTACTGTAAAATGGTGATTTAGGAGATGTTTACTGTAATATGGTGATTTAGGAGATGTTTACTGTAAAATGGTGATTTAGGAGATGTTTACTGTAAAATGGTGATTTAGGAGATGTTCACTGTAAAATGGTGATTTAGGAGACACTTTTATCCAGTGTCACATTGGGTTAGATCCACAACCTTGGTACACAGTATGGACAATGACAGTATGGACAAGTATACGTGGCCCATGCAGGAATTGAACCCACAACCCTAGAATTGTTACCACCATTTTTTGTTTTATTTAACTAGGCAAGTCAGTAAAGAACAAATTCTTATTTACAATGACGGCCTCGAAACAGTGGGGTTAACTGCCTTGTTCAGGGGCAGAACGACAGATTTGTACCTTGTCAGCTCAGGGGATTTGATCTAGCAACCTTTCAGTAACTAGCCCCAACGCTCTAACCACTAGGCTACCTGCCACCTCTACACTCTAACCACTAGGCTACCTGCCACCTCTACACTCTAATCACTAGGCTACCTGCCACCCTCTAACCACTAGGCTACCCGCCATCTCTACACTCTAACCACTAGGCTACCTGCCACCTCTACACTCTAACCACTAGGCTACCCTGCCACCTCTACACTCTAACCACTAGGCTACCTGCCACCTCTACACTCTAACCACTAGGCTACCTGCCACCTCTACACTCTAACCACTAGGCTACCTGCCACCTCTACACTCTAACCACCTGGCTACCTGCCACCGTCTAACCACTAGGCTACCTGCCATCTCTACACTCTAACCACTAGGCTACCTGCCACCTCGACACTCTGAGCACTAGGCTACCCACCATCTCTACCCTCTAACCACTAGGCTACCTGCCACCTCTACACTCTAACCACTAGGCTACCTGCCACCTCTACACTCTAACCACTAGGCTACCTGCCACCTCTACACTCTAACCACTAGGCTACCCACCATCTATACACTCTAACCACTAGGCTACCCACCATCTCTACACTCTAACCACTAGGCTACCCACCACCTCTACACTCTAACCACTAGGCTACCCTGCCACCTCTACACTCTAACCACTAGGCTACCCTGCCGCCCCTCTAACCTACTGAGCCATTCGACGTGACCACCATTAACAATCGCAACGGCACCATGCTGACATGTGCAGGGGTTGGGAAGGTTACTTTTTAAATGTAATCCATTGCAGTTGCTAGTTACCTGTCCAAAATATACATCAGTAACTTTGGGATTACCCAAATTTAGGATCCTAATCTGATTACTTTCAGTTAGCAGTTCATGGAGGTAACCGCCAATGCCATCCTCCTGTCTTTCATGTAGATGAAACGGTCTATCACTCATATGTATTGGCTCAATGGGACAACCCGGTTAAATAAAGGTTAAAAAATGTATACCCTATAAAGGTCCTGGAGATCGAGAATTGTGATGCCAGGGACATGAGTGGTGCGTCCTGTAGGAAGACCCGCGAAGCCCTGGAGACTGAGCTGACAGGAACTGAGTTTGCCGACGCTCTGGGACTCAAACCGGACTCGCTCTTTGTCGACTCCATGTTCACGCTGGCCGACAAGGACGGAAACGGATACCTCTCCTTCCAGGAGTTCCTCGATGTCATCGTCATTTTCATGAAAGGTGAGTCCAGGGTAGGTTTCCATTTCAATTCAAGTCAATTCAGAAAGTAAACCAAATTCCAATTCCACATTTTACTCATTGAAAAGCATTGACGATAATTGGAATTTCAAATGTACTTCCTGAATTGACTGGAATTGAAGTGGAATTGATCCCAACCCTGGAGTCCGGGGGTCGTGTTTATTAGGCAACAAACAGAAGACAACTGACTGAAACAGGAATTGTCCAATAAGAAATACAAATTTTGTTCTGATATTCCACTGTGTTGTTTGTGCAGGTTCTCCCGAGGAAAAGTCTAAACTGATGTTCTCCATGCACGACATCGATGGAGACGGTTTCTTATCGAAAGAGGATTTTTCCAGGCTGCTCAGGTTAGCACTGTCATCAATTCTCTTAAAGGTCCCGAACAGTCATTCTGATTCCCATGTAAAATATCACCCATAATATTTTTTGGAGGGAAAGACATGCTCAACATTTGAGGAAAAAAGTACTTCTCTCTCATGGCTAACTACCAGGAAGTTTGAAAAGAAAGGCTGAGTGGGCGGGGGAGTTTATATTAATGACCTCGCCTTGACTGACAGCTTTGTCAAGATGCAGTGGTGCGGTAAAATAATCCCAAACTAATTTGGTGACACACAAAGCAATTGCATCAATGATGTATATTTTTGTTATACATCTCCTGTTTGGCATGTCTCTTGTGATGCGGTTCACAGCAGCACTGACAGATGTGTCGACATGACAACTGCGTCAAAGTTTTGAACGACACTTTCCCCCACTTTTGTTCCATGCTGGCTGAAGACCTAGCTAGCCAGTAACTAGCTAACACCAGACACAGATGAAGACCTAGCTAGACAGTAACTAGCTAACACCAGACACAGATGAAGACCTAGCTAGCCAGTAACTAGCTAACACCAGACACAGATGAAGACCTAGCTAGACAGTAACTAGCTAACACCAGACACAGATGAAGACCTAGCTAGACAGTAACTAGCTAAAAGCAGACACAGATGAAGACCTAGCTAACCAGTAACTAGCTAACACCAGACACAGATGAAGACCTAGCTAGCCAGTAATTAGCTAACACCAGACACAGATGAATTCCTAGCTAGCCAGTAACTAGCTAACACCAGACACAGATGAAGACCTAGCTAGACAGTAACTAGCTAACACCAGACACAGATGAAGACCTAGCTAGCCAGTAACTAGCTAACACCAGACACAGATGAAGACCTAGCTAGACAGTAACTAGCTAACACCAGACACAGATGAAGACCTAGCTAGACAGTAACTAGCTAAAAGCAGACACAGATGAAGACCTAGCTAACCAGTAACTAGCTAACACCAGACACAGATGAAGACCTAGCTAGCCAGTAATTAGCTAACACCAGACACAGATGAATTCCTAGCTAGCCAGTAACTAGCTAACACCAGACACATATGAATTCCTAGCTAGCCAGTAACTAGCTAACACCAGACACAGATGAAGACCTAGCTAGCCTGTAACTAGCTAACACCAGACACAGATGAAGACCTAGCTAGCCTGTAACTAGCTAACACCAGACACAGATGAAGACCTAGCTAGCCAGTAACTAGCTAACACCAGACACAGATGAAGACCTAGCTAGCCTGTAATTAGCTAACACCAGACACAGATGAAGACCTAGCTAGCCAGTAACTAGCTAACACCAGACACAGATGAAGACCTAGCTAGCCAGTAACTAGCTAACACCAGACACAGATGAAGACCTAGCTAGCCAGTAACTAGCTAACACCAGACACAGATGAAGACCTAGCTAGCCAGTAACTAGCTAACACCAGACACAGATGAAAGCGGAGACATATAAGTATCTTTGCCATAAATGAATAGTGTAAACATTTAATTATTTGCCACAGTAAGATTTTGGCACCATTAGAGTAGTTATCAATATATATATATATTTTTTAAACATCTTTATTTATTTTTTAATTATTTTTTTTATTATGAACACAAATACAAAAAAAACAGAAATATACAAACCAGAGTACATAAACCTAACAGACAGGGGTATTACATATAAAGATACATTTTATTTATGATGCATATTGCAGCTATCTATCTATATAATCCACGCCCCTCCTCAAACACGCCTTCTCCGATGTTGGTTACAAGGCGGTACTTATTTAAATGAGGTGAGAGAATATCATGATACCATTGGTTAACTATTTTATTTATTTAAATAAAGATTAAATAAAAAAATTAATAAATTGGTGTATTAAAATGACAGTTAGGGTGATGTTAGTAATCCCGCCTCCTGAATCCAAGTGTTTGACACAGGGGGAGGGGGACTAGTAACTTTATGGTCAAACTTTATCAGTGTAGAAGCAACAGTCATTTTTCATACTTTGGGTCATCATACTTTGATCTGTTTTCATCCAAATATCATCCATTTTCATGAAAAACCATTGTCCCTTCAAGGGACATACACTCAGACCTCAATAGCCACCTTCTGTCAAATTACGTCCACATTCCATGTCATCTGTTTTGTAGATCCAGCTGTATGCGCGATCCAAAATGAATGAACAAGATGAGCACCGTATAATGGGTTCTCCGGCCGTCTTAAACTCCGGCCATCTTGTGGTCTGTTCTGCAGGTCGTTCATAGAGATCTCCAGCAGTCTTCTGTCTAAGAGCCAGGCTGAGGAGGCCATCAAGGAAATGTTGAAGGCCGCAGGTTTCAACGACAAGGAACAGATTACCTGGGAGGACTTCCACTTCCTGCTCCGGGACCACGAGAAGGAACTTACCTTCGCTCAGCTTAACATCAAAGGTGACAAAGGCTGGAGAAGGCCAACCAGAGACACAAAATATTCTCAAGACTTCTTCTAATGTTATGTATCTCTGCAGGGATGGAGAAGGAGGGGGGAAACAAACTGAGTCGACACCAGCATGTGTCTTTCATCAACCCAGAGAGGAACAGGTAAGATAATAATGTAATGAACACGAGGGGAGACAGAGAGATGGTTTGAAGTACAGGGCACAGCAGGTGTTTATTGCAAAGGACCACAGGAGGAGGCAGGTAGCTGGGTCAGGCAGAAGGTCATACACAGGAGGAGGCAGGTAGCTGGGTCAGGCAGAAGGTCATACACAGGAGGAGGCAGGTAGCTGGGTCAGGCAGAAGGTCATACACAGGAAGAGGCAGGTAGCTGGGTCAGGCAGAAGGTCATACACAGGGGGCAAAAAGGGCAACGGTACAGGCAGGGAAAAGGCGTAGTCCGGGAGATCAGGCAATAGGTAGATAACAGGAAATCCGAAAGGCTAAAGTACAGGCAGGGAAAAGGCTAGTAATCGTAGTCCGGGAGATCAGGCAATAGGTAGATAACAGGAAATCCGATAGGCTAAAGTACAGGCAGGGAATAGGCAAAAGGTGTTGTTAGTGAGGCAGGCAAAAACTATCATCCACGGGAGGAGTAACTCACGGGAAACCAAGCGCTCTGACAGACGTGTGTCACAAAACAAACAATACCTCACAGTGACGGGGTGCAAAGAACTGAACTAAATAGTGTTTGATAATGACCTACAGGTGTGTGAACAGGTGATTAGAATTCAGGTGATTGGGATCTGGGGAGTGACCTGCGTTCAGGGGGATCTACGTGTTTGAGAGTGTGAGCCTGAAAGTGGGCCTGGAAAGGGAGCTGCGTTCAGGGGGATCTACGTGTTTGAGAGTGTGAGCCTGAAAGTGGGCCTGGAAAGGGAGCTGCGTTCAGGGGGATCTACGTGTTTGAGAGTGTGAGCCTGAAAGTGGGCCTGGAAAGGGAGCTGCGTTCAGGGGACCTACGTGTTTGAGAGTGTGAGCTGGAAAGGGAGCTGCGTTCAGGGGATCTACGTGTTTTGAGGGTGTGAGTTGGAAGCAGACGTTACAAATAACACCAGCCCGTTTTCTTCCATCACCCTGGAGAGGAACAGGTATGATAACCACATTAGGACACGAGGAAGAGAATAACTTAGTAACGAGGATACACCCTTATGTATCTTCTCATTGATTTGATTGATTTGAAAAAATGCACTCTTCATTGCATGGTCATTTACTGTATTTCACAATCTCCATTCACCAAGATCTCGATAGTCATGCTCTTATCAGGGTGTGATTGTGGACATGATGATGATTTACTTCACGGCATGACGACGACGACTTTTTTCCCCCCAACTAACCTGCTATATTACTATTACGACAACTGTTACGATTATTCCTAACAAGTTATTTTGAATTACTCCACCCTTTGTCTGCTGATATGATAAGCATCTGTTTTTTTAACCGCCGGCCTGCAGGCCTCCTGCTCTTTATTTAAAAAAACTGTAATGTCTTCTCTTTCTTAGCTCACCCTCAGAAGGGGACACACAGATCTCCAGCAGCCCGGGGAAAGACGGGCAGGAACTTCGCAGACGACAAGGGAAAAGGTAAGTTCTCTAGGGTTGGGGAATTTCCAATCTGATGAGAAAGCCCAACCTACAGCCCTGCATCCAATCTGATGCTGCTGATGTCACTACCAGAGATCACATCCAACCTCATGCTGCTGATGTCACTACCAAAGATCACGTCCAACCTCATGCTGTTGATGTCACTACCAGAGATCACATCTAACCTCATGCTGTTGATGTCACTTCCAAAGATCACATCCAACCTCATGCTGCTCATGTCACTACCAAAGATCACATCAAATCAAATCAAATCGATTTATATAGCCCTTCTTACATCAGCTGATATCTCAAAGTGATGTACAGAAACCCAGCCTAAAACCCCAAACAGCAAGCAATGCAGGTGTAGAAGCACGCACGGTGGCTAGGAAAAACTCCCTAGAAAGACCAAAACCTAGGTAGAAACCTAGAGAGGAACCAGGCTATGAGGGGTGGCCAGTCCTCTTCTGGCTGTGCCGGGTGGAGATTATAACAGAACATGGCCAAGATGTTCAAATGTTCATAAATGACCAGCATGGTCAAATAATAATAATCATAGTAGTTGTCGAGGGTGCAGCAAGTCAGCACCTCAGGAGTAAATGTCAGTTGGCTTTTCATAGCCGATCATTAAGAGTATCTCTACCGCTCCTGCTGTCTCTAGAGAGTTGAAAACAGCAGGTCTGGGACAGGTAGCACGCCCGGTGAACAGGTCAGGGTTCCATAGCCGCAGGCAGAACAGTTGACACTGGAGCAGCAGCATGGCCAGGTGGACTGGGGACGGCAAGGAGTCATTATGCCAGGTAGTCCTGAGGCATGGTTCTAGGGCTCAAGTCCTCCGAGAGAGAGAAAGAAAGAGAGAATTAGAGACAGCATACTTAAATTCACACAGGACACAGGATAAGACAGGAGAAGTACTCCAGATATAACAAACAGACCCTAGCCCCCCGACACATAAACTACTGCAGCATAAATACTGGAGGCTGAGACAGGAGGGGTCAGGTGACACTGTGGCCCCATCCGATGATACCCCCGGACAGGGCCAAACAGGCAGGATATAACCCCACCCACTTTGCCAAAGCACAGCCCCCACACCACTAGAGGGATATCTTCAACCACCAACTTACCAACTGAAATGAAAGAGCACCAGTAAGCCAGTGACTCAGCCCCTGTATTAGGGTTAGAGGCAGAGAATCTCAGTGGAGAGAGGGGAACCGGCCAGGCAGAGACAGCAAGGGCGGTTCGTTGCTCCAGAGCCTTTCCGTTCACCTTCACACTCCTGGGCCAGACTACACTCAATCATATGACCCACTGAAGAGATCTTCAGTAAAGACTTAAAGGTTGAGACCGAGTCTGCGTCTCTTACATGGATAGGCAGACCATTCCATAAAAATTGAGCTCTATAGGAGAAAGCCCTGCTTACAGCCCTGCATCCAACCTCATGCTGCTGATGTCATTACCAGAGATCACATCCAACCTCACGCTGCTCATGTCACTACCAGAGATAACATCCAACCTCACGCTGCTCATGTCACTACCAGAGATAACATCCAACCTCACGCTGCTCATGTCACTACCAGAGATAACATCCAACCTCACACTGCTCATGTCACTACCAGAGATAACATCCAACCTCACGCTGCTCATGTCACTACCAGAGATCACATCCAACCTCACGCTGCTCATGTCACTACCAGAGATAACATCCAACCTCACGCTGCTCATGTCACTACCAGAGATAACATCCAACCTCACGCTGCTCATGTCACTACCAGAGATAACATCCAACCTCACGCTGCTCATGTCACTACCAGAGATAACATCCAACCTCACGCTGCTCATGTCACTACCAGAGATCACATCCAACCTCACGCTGCTCATGTCACTACCAGAGATAACATCCAACCTCACGCTGCTCATGTCACTACCAGAGATAACATCCAACCTCACGCTGCTCATGTCACTACCAGAGATAACATCCAACCTCACGCTGCTCATGTCACTACCAGACATTATTTTTCTCTTTTCTTTATTGACAGATTTTCTCATTACTTTCTCGCGTGGCTTTCTAATCATTAAAAAATATATATATTTACATAAAGTTCATTAAGTCCTTATAAAGTAGGTCGATACCAGTAGTGGTAATGGTTGTTGTGCTTACCTGTATGTACAGTATTCTGTGTCAAGGAAGTGAAGCAGAGTGATACCAGTAGTTATGGGTTTACCATGGTTACCTCGGGTTGCGTAAGAGAGTTTGCTTGCTTTGTGGTTGACCTCATGTCTGGTATCTAGAGTTGTCCACCCAGTGATGCAACCAGCCTCTACTTAACGCCATTATCAGATAACACTAGACTTGAGTCTGAGTTCCTTTCAATATATTGATGATGGTACAATGGTTTTACCATGGAGCACAGTACTTACACTATATCTATCCTGTGGCTTTGTTATATCACTAACGCACAGTAATACATTTTAACATTTAATTATTGCCCTGAAGAGGAATCCAGCCTGAACCTCACCCGGATGTTCTGATTTTTATACCCACTATCCTTATGATTTATTTGTATTGTTCTTGCTAACTCTGACTCATCCATTGTATTCATTGATTGCTGCATTGCTGTAACATAAAGGTAAAAAAATGCTTTTGTTGAAGGCGCTTTCTCTTAAATGTGTTCAGCAATAATTGCCATTGAAGTGAATTATGCTGCGGCCTGAACCTTCTTTTGGTAGTTTCAGTTCAATAAATTATGTTGAAGCTTTTCTCAATCTAAACCACTGCAAATTACTTCCTCCTTCCTCCTCCCCATGCAGATCGGGCCTCCAGAGTCCTAAGGTCTACGTGAAGCCTAAGAAGGAGCGTTACAACAGGAGCCCCGTCCAGCAAAAGATCCAGCAATTCAAACGCTTCGTAGAGAACTACCGTCGCCACATTGTTTGCTTCACTATCGTCTATGGCATCACAGCCGGATTGGCTCTGGAGAGATGCTACTGTAAGTTGTCTTCTCTCGTCTTCTCTTGTCTTCTCTCGTCTTCTCTTGTCTTCTCTCATCTTCTCTCGTCTTCTCTTGTCTTCTCTCATCTTCTCTTGTCTTCTCTCGTCTTCTCTGGTCTTGTCTTCTCTCATCTTCTCTTGTCTTCTCTCATCTTCTCTTCTCTTTTCTTGTCTTCTCTAGTCTTGTCTTCCCTGGTCTTGTCTTCTCTCGTCTTCTCTTGTCTTCTCTCATCTTCTCTTGTCTTCTCTCATCTTCTCTTGATTTCTCTTGTTTTCTTCTGTCTTTTCTTGTCTTCTCTAGTCTTGTCTTCTCTGGTCTTCTCTGGTCTCATCATCATCTGCTACTGTAAGTTGTCTTCTCTCGTCTTCTCTTGTCTTCTCTCGTCTTCTCTTGTCTTCTCTCATCTTCTCTCGTCTTCTCTTGTCTTCTCTCATCTTCTCTTGTCTTCTCTCGTCTTCTCTGGTCTTGTCTTCTCTCATCTTCTCTTGTCTTCTCTCATCTTCTCTTCTCTTTTCTTGTCTTCTCTAGTCTTGTCTTCTCTGGTCTTGTCTTCTCTCACCATCTCTTGTCTTCTCTCATCTTCTCTTGTCTTCTCTCATCTTCTCTTGTCTTCTCTTGTCTTCTCTTGTTTTCTCTTGTCTTCTCTCGTCTTGTCTTCTCTCATCTTCTCTTGTCTTCTCTTGTCTTCTCTCGTCTTGTCTTCTCTGGTCTTGTCTTCTATCGTCTTCTCTCGTCTCGTCTTCTCTCGTCTTGTCTTCTCCGGTCTTGTCTTCTCTCGTCTCGTCTTCTCTGGTCTTGTCTTCTCTGGTCTTCTCTGGTCTTGTCTTCTCTCATCTTCTCTTGTCTTCTCTTGTCTTCTCTCATCTTGTCTTCTCTCGTCTTGTCTTCTCTCGTCTTCTCTCGTCTTGTCTTGTCTTCTCTCGTCTTGTCTTCTCTTGTCTTCTTCTGTCTTTTCTTGTCTTCTCTGGTCTTTTCTTCTCTTGTCTTCTCTTGTCTTGTCTTCTCTCGTCTTCTCTCGTCTTGTCTTCGCTTGTCTTTTCTATTTTTTTCTCTCGTCTTCTCTCGTCTTGTCTTCTCTCGTCTTGTCTTCTCTTGTCTTCTTCTGTCTTTTCTTGTCTTCTCTGGTCTTTTCTTCTCTTGTCTTCTCTTGTCTTGTCTTCTCTCGTCTTCTCTCGTCTTGTCTTCTCTTGTCCTCTTTCCTTTTATTTTCTCTTGTCTTCTCTCATCTTCTCTTGTCTTCGCTCGTCTTGTCTTCTCTGGACTTGTCTTCTCTCATCTTGTCTTCTCTCGTCTTCTCTTGTCTTCTCTCGTCTCGTCTTCTCTGGTCTTGTCTTCTCTCGTCTTCTCTGGTCTTGTCTTCTCTCATCTTCTCTTGTCTTCTCTTGTCTTCTCTCATCTTGTCTTCTCTGGTCTTGTCTTCTCTCGTCTTGTCTTCTCTCGTCTTGTCTTCTCTTGTCTTCTTTTCAATTATTTTCTCTTCTGTCTGTTCTTCTGTTTTGGGAGTTTGCTGGCACTTCGTTACAACTGCTATAATATACATTTGATTGGTTTGAATTTGAGCTAGCCTGGTTGGTCCCAGATATGTTTGTGATGTCTCGCCAACACCTATGCCTGTTGTCAAGACAGTACAAACAGATCTGAGACCAGGCTGGGAGTAAACTGTGCCAAGAAGAAGAAGAAGGCTGGGAGTTACCTGTTTTAAAACATTTTTTATCTCAATGCCCAGAACCAAATCAGCTAAGGCGATCACGAGAGACGACTGTTTAGTTGACACAAATGCTTAACTTAATGAGATTTTCATAATTTTGTTGATTACTCATGCAATTTTAAGCATCTTATCAATGCTTAGGTACATTTTCTATTACATTACAATAGCTATACTGTATCTGAGTTGAAAGGTCTTCTGTTATCCTTGTATATACCCTGAATCCCAAATCAAGCCCTGTCCCTAATCCTTGTATATACCCTGAATCCCAAATCAAGCCCTGTCCCTAATCCTTGTATATACCCTGAATCCCAAATCAAGCCCTGTCCCTAATCCTTGTATATACCCTGAATCCGAAATCAAGCCCTGGCCCCAATCATTGTATATACCCTGAATCCCAAATCAAGCCCTGGCCCTAATCCTTGTATATACCCTGAATCCCAAATCAAGCCCTGGCCCTAATCATTGTATATACCCTGAATCCCAAATCAAGCCCTGGCCCTAATCCTTGTATATACCCTGAATCCCAAATCAAGCCCTGACCCTAATCATTGTATATACCCTGAATCCCAAATCAAGCCCTGGCCCTAATCCTTGTATATACCCTGAATCCCAAATCAAGCCCTGGCCCTAATCATTGTATATACCCTGAATCCCAAATCAAGCCCTGGCCCTAATCATTGTATATACCCTGAATCCCAAATCAAGCCCTGGCCCTAATCCTTGTATATACCCTGAATCCCAAATCAAGCCCTGGCCCTAATCCTTGTATATACCCTGAATCCCAAATCAAGCCCTGGCCCTAATCCTTGTATATACCCTGAATCCCAAATCAAGCCCTGGCCCTAATCATTGTATATACCCTGAATCCCAAATCAAGCCCTGGCCCTAATCATTGTATATACCCTGAATCCCAAATCAAGCCCTGGCCCTAATCCTTGTATATACCCTGAATCCCAAATCAAGCCCTGGCCCTAATCCTTGTATATACCCTGAATCCCAAATCAAGCCCTGGCCCTAATCCTTGTATATACCCTGAATCCCAAATCAAGCCCTGGCCCTAATCCTTGTATATACCCTGAATCCCAAATCAAGCCCTGGCCCTAATCCTTCCTGTAGATCTAACAGAATGGGATATGTTTAAGCAATATGGCGATGACTTAAACTTACCCTTCTGTTTGGCTGACTTTTTTTGTTGCCATTTTGATTACACTTATCCAATCCCTTCCGATCTACGGGAGTGCCCTAGAGAATAACGGAGGGGCTGAAGGGTCTTATTTGGGATTCAGGTAAAGCCTGTGGACTAACAGAAACAAACCCCTAGCTGCGTGTTTAGACTATGGTTTGCAGGCATACTCCACGGGCGTGCCGGAGACGTCGGTGGTGGGTATCTTGGTGTCGCGGGGTTCGGCGGCGGCCATCTCCTTCCTGTACCCCTACATGATGCTGACGGTGTGCCGCAACCTCATCACCCTGGGACGAGAGACCTTCCTCAACCGATACATCCCCTTCGACGCCGCTATAGACTTCCACCGCTTCATGGCCATGTCCGCCCTCTTACTCACAGGTCAGAGGTCAGACGTCAGAGGTTGACACTTCTTAGGGTATCAACACTAAAGGAGGGGTTGACTGGGCGGAATTGGAAAAAAAAGTCGCTCACCAATGTAAAAATCCTAAAAATATATTTATATTATATATATATATTTCACTTTTGGGAACTCCTACATTTATGAATCCTAGTTTTTCCACATCTCATTGTAGTATCACATTTACACTGTTTTTCCAGTTCATGTTATGTTTTGCTCCTGAATGAACCCCTTCTTCTCCTCCTCTCCTCTTTAGTTGTCCATTCTCTGGGTCATGTGGTTAATGTCTACGTGTTCTCAGTCAGTGACCTCAGCATCCTGGTCTGTCTGTTCCCCAAGGTCCTAGTCAACGATGGGTAATGGCATTATTCTGGATTCTTCTTCATTCTTCAGGATTTTTGGGGAATATTTTGGGGGGATTCTTCTCCATTTTCACATGCGTACCTCTTTACATACATACTCTTGTATCTGAATTGCTATGTGTTGACTATTTACTATGTTGACTATTTACTGTGTTGACTATTTCCTGTGTTGACTATTTACTGTGTTGACTATTTCCTGTGTTGAGTATTTACTGTGTTGACTATTTACTGTGTTGACTATTTCCTGTGTTGACTATTTACTGTGTTGACTATTTACTGTGTTGACTATTTACTGTGTTGACTATTTCCTGTGTTGACTATTTACTGTGTTGACTATTTACTGTGTTGACTATTTCCTGTGTTGACTATTTACTGTGTTGACTATTTCCTGTGTTGACTATTTACTGTGTTGACCATTTACTGTGTTGACTAATTACTGTGTTGACTATTTCCTGTGTTGACTATTTCCTGTGTTGACTATTTACTGTGTTGACTATTTCCTGTGTTGACTATTTACTGTGTTGACTATTTACTGTGTTGACTATTTCCTGTGTTGACTATTTACTGTGTTGACTATTTCCTGTGTTGACTATTTACTGTGTTGACTATTTCCTGTGTTTTGACCCTTTGCAGGTCTGAGATGCCGATGAAATGGTCGTGGTGGTTCTTTCAGAGTGTTCCAGGTAGGACAGAATACAAACCATTCCCACCGGTCAAAACTGGGCAAAACGAGTTGATGTCATAATTATGTCATTTCAACCCGTTTCTAGTTATAATGACGCCAATGCAACCAGTTTTGCCCGCTGGGTTTGCTTTAGTCCCAGAATATGGACGATAAAGAGCTACTTTATGTTATTGCTGAATATTACAGTAGCTCAATACTTGTACGTGTCTCTCTCTAACGTGTCTCTAACGTTACTCTAACGTGTCTCTCTCTCTAACGTTACTCTAACGTGTCTCTCTCTGTAACGTTACTCTAACGTGTCTCTCTCTCTAACGTTACTCTAACGTGTCTCTAACGTTACTCTAACGTGTCTCTCTCTGTAACATTACTCTAACGTGTCTCTCTCTCTGTTACTCTAACGTGTCTCTCTCTAATGTTACTCTAACGTGTCTCTCTCTAATGTTACTCTAACGTGTCTCTCTCTAACGTTACTCTAACGTATCTCTCTCTGTAACGTTACTCTAACGTGTCTCTCTCTCTGTTACTCTAATGTGTCTCTCTCTCTAATGTTACTCTAACGTGTCTCTCTCTAATGTTACTCTAACGTGTCTCTCTCTAACGTTACTCTAACGTGTCTCTCTCTGTAACGTTACTCTAACGTGTCTCTCTCTCTGTTACTCTAAGGTGTCTCTTTCTCTGTTACTCTAATGTGTCTCTCTCTCTAATGTTACTCTAACGTGTCTCTCTCTAATGTTACTCTAACGTGTCTCTCTCTAACGTTACTCTAACGTATCTCTCTCTAACGTGTCTCTCTCTCTAATGTTACTCTAACGTGTCTCTCTCTCTAATGTTACTCTAACGTGTCTCTCTCTAACGTGTCTCTCTCTCTAATGTTACTCTAACGTGTCTCTCTCTCTAATGTTACTCTAACGTGTCTCTCTCTCTAACGTTACTCTAACGTGTCTCTCTCTCTAATGTTACTCTAACGTGTCTCTCTCTCTCTAATGTTACTCTAACGTGTCTCTCTCTAACGTGTCTCTCTCTCTGTTACTCTAACGTGTCTCTCTCTCTAATGTTACTCTAACGTGTCTCTCTCTCTCTAACGTTACACTAACGTGTCTCTCTCTCTAATGTTACTCTAACGTGTCTCTCTCTCTGTTACTCTAACGTGTCTCTCTCTAACGTGTCTATCGCTCTCTAATGTTACTCTAACGTGTCTCTCTCTAACGTGTCTCTCTCTCTAACGTTACTCTAACGTGTCTCTCTCTAACGTGTCTCTCTCTCTCTGTTACTCTAACGTGTCTCTCTCTAACCTGTCTCTCTCTAACGTTACTCTAACGTGTCTCTCTAACGTGTCTCTCTCTCTCTGTTACTCTAACGTGTCTCTCTCTAATGTTACTCTAACGTGTCTCTCTCTCTAATGTTTCTCTAACGTGTCTCTCTCTCTGTTTCTCTAACGTGTCTATCTCTAACGTGTCTCTCTCTCTGTTTCTCTAACGTGTCTCTCTCTAACATGTCTCTCTCTCTGTTTCTCTAACGTGTCTCTCTCTCTGTTTCTCTAACGTGTCTCCAACGTGTCTCTCTCTAACGTGTCTCTCTCTAATGTTACTCTAACGTGTCTCTCTCTAACGTGTCTCTCTCTCTAATGTTACTCTAACGTGTCTCTCTCTCTAATGTTACTCTAACGTGTCTCTCTCTAACGTGTCTCTCTCTCTAATGTTACTCTAACGTGTCTCTCTCTGTAACGCTACTCTAACGTGTCTCTCTCTCTAATGTTACTCTAACGTGTTTCTCTCTAACGTGTCTCTCTCTAACGTGTCTCTCTGTCTAATGTTACTCTAACGTGTCTCTCTCTAACGTGTCTCTCTGTCTAATGTTACTCTAACGTGTCTCTCTCTAACGTGTCTCTCTCTAACGTGTCTCTCTCTCTGTTACTCTAACGTGTCTCTCTCTCTAATGTTATTCTAACCTGTCTCTCTCTCTCTAATGTTACTCTAACGTGTCTCTCTCTAACGTTACTCTAACGTGTCTCTCTCTAATGTTACTCTAACGTGTCTCTAACGTTACTCTAATGTTACTCTAACGTGTCTCTCTCTCTAATGTTACTCTAACGTGTCTCTAACGTTACTCTAACGTGTCTCTCTCTCTAATGTTACTCTAACGTGTCTCTAACGTTACTCTAACGTGTCTCTCTCTCTAATGTTACTCTAACGTGTCTCTAATGTGTCTCTAACGTTACTCTCACGTGTGTCTCTCTCTCTCTCTAATGTTACTGCAGGATTAACGGGCATCCTGCTTCTCTTCATCTTTGCATTTATGTACGTCTTTGCCACTCAGTACTTCCGACGAATCAGCTTCCGGGGTTTCTGGCTCACACACTACCTCTATGTGGTCGTCTACATTCTGGTGAGCACAGAGATACATTATATTCATATACGTATACCGTGTACAACATATACAGATGAGTATTACTATAGTAGTTGCTGGTTAACCGAAGGGGCTTGCCATAACGTTGAACCACGGTGAACACAGGGAGATTCTCATTTGCACGAAAAGACCGTCCTCTCCTCGACTCCTCCGTGACCTGGAACTTGATAGAGTGGTCTAGGAGAGTGTCAATTAGTCAGTAGGTGAAGGAAGGAGCCGTGTTCCCCTCATTCATTACCTACTAAATTCCACCCAAAAACTCTATTTTTGCTCTTTGTTTCATTATTCCATTGTTGATATAGTCCCAAAATGTTTTCCATGTCAGCAATCAAGTTTGTAAGCTATATAACTTTAAAAATACACACATACAGCCGGAAGGATGTATTTAGGTTGGATTGAATGTAAATGCTGGTCCCTGTAGGGAGAACATGAAGTATATTTCCTCTTGGCCCTTTCCTCCCCTGGTTTCTAGTTGATTAAAACATGATCCTCTTGGCCCTTTCCTCCCCTGGTTTCTAGTTTATTAAAACATGATCCTCTTGGCCCTTTCCTCCCCTGGTTTCTAGTTGATTAAAACATGATCCTCTTGGCCATGTCTCCTCCCCTGGTTTCTAGTTGATTAAAACATGATCCTCTTGGCCCTTTCCTCCCCTGGTTTCTAGTTTATTAAAACATGATCCTCTTGGCCATGTCTCCTCCCCTGGTTTCTAGTTTATTAAAACATGATCCTCTTGGCCCTTTCCTCCCCTGGTTTCTAGTTGATTAAAACATGATCCTATTGGCCATGTCTCCTCACCTGGTTTCTAGTTTATTAAAACATGATCCTCTTGGCCCTTTCCTCCCCTGGTTTCTAGTTTATTAAAAACATGATCCTCTTGGCCCTTTCCTCCCCTGGTTTCTAGTTTATTAAAAACATGATCCTCTTGGCCATGTCTCCTCCCCTGGTTTCTAGTTTATTAAAAACATGATCCTCTTGGCCATGTCTCCTCCCCTGGTTTCTAGTTGATTAAAACATGATCCTCTTGGCCATGTCTCCTCCCCTGGTTTCTAGTTGATTAAAACATGATCCTCTTGGCCATGTCTCCTCCCCTGGTTTCTAGTTGATTAAAACATGATCCTCTTGGCCCTTTCCTCCCCTGGTTTCTAGTTTATTAAAAACATGATCCTCTTGGCCATGTCTCCTCCCCTGGTTTCTAGTTTATTTAAACATGATCCTCTTGGCCCTTTCCTCCCCTGGTTTCTAGTTTATTAAAAACATGATCCTCTTGGCCATGTCTCGTCCCCTGGTTTCTAGTTTATTTAAACATGATCCTCTTGGCCCTTTCCTCCCCTGGTTTCTAGTTTATTAAAAACATGATCCTCTTGGCCATGTCTCCTCCCCTGGTTTCTAGTTGATTAAAACATGATCCTCTTGGCCATGTCTCCTCCCCTGGTTTCTAGTTTATTAAAACATGATCCTCTTGGCCATGTCTCCTCCCCTGGTTTCTAGTTTATTAAAACATGATCCTCTTGGCCATGTCTCCTCCCCTGGTTTCTAGTTGATTAAAACATGATCCTCTTGGCCATGTCTCCTCCCCTGGTTTCTAGTTTATTAAAACATGATCCTCTTGGCCATGTCTCTTCCCCTGGTTTCTAGTTTATTAAAACATGATCCTCTTGGCCATGTTTCCTCCCCTGGTTTCTAGTTTATTAAAACATGATCCTCTTGGCCATGTCTCTTCCCCTGGTTTCTAGTTGATTAAAACATGATCCTCTTGGCCATGTCTCTTCCCCTGGTTTCTAGTTGATTAAAACATGATCCTCTTGGCCATGTCTCGTCCCACCAGACAGTCATCCATGGCAGCTTTGCTCTGCTCCAGGAGCCTCGTTTCCACATCTACCTGATCCCCCCGGGACTGCTCTTCCTCCTGGACAAACTCATCAGCCTCAACAGGAAGAAGGTGGAGATCCCTGTGGTCAATGCTACGCTGCTGCCCTCAGGTAGGGACTGGGATAGAGGGTGGGAGGGGAGGGAGGAAGGGTGCGTTGGTTGGTGGGTGGGAGGGAGGGGGGCAGGGAGGGAGGGGGAAGGGAGGGATGGAGGGAGGGAAGGAGTGAGGAAGGAGGGATGGATGGTGGATTGGATGGATGGTGGATTGGATGGATGGATGGATGGATGGATGGATGGATGGATGAATGCATAAGTTCCCATTCCAGTTCTTTGTGGGTTAATTCTAGTTCTATCCTTATATTCCCCTCTACTCTGGCTACTGCCTTGTGCTACTGGTCGCTCAACCTCTCTCTATATCTTATTTTCTCTCTCTCTCTCTCTCTCTCTCTCTCTCTCTCTCTCTCTCTCTCTCTCTCTCTCTCTCTCTCTCTCTCTCTCTCTCTCTCTCTCTCTCTCTCTCTCTCTCTCTCTCTCTCTCTCTCTCTCTCTCTCTCTCTCTCTCTCTCTCTCTCTCTCTCTCTCTCTCAACCCCTCCCCACCCCAACATAGAAGTGACATACCTGGAGTTCAAGCGTCCCCAGGGCTTTGTGTACCGCTCAGGCCAGTGGGTGAGGGTGGCGTGTCTGGCGCTTGGCACAGATGAGTATCACCCATTTACCCTGACGTCAGCTCCACATGAGGAGACCCTCAGCCTTCACATCCGCGCCATAGGCCCCTGGACCAGCCACCTCCGAGAGGCGTACGCCCCCAACAACCTGGAACAACTGCGAACATATCCAAAGGCATGGAGGGAGGGAGGGAGGGAGGGAGGGAGGCATGGAGGAAGGGAGGATGTGTATGTGTAGGGTGGGGGGTCTGTGTGTAGGTTGGGGGGGGTCTGTGTGTAGGTTGGGGGGGGGTCTGTGCGTAGGTTGGGGGGGGTCTGTGTGTAGGTTGGGGGGGGGGGTCTGTGTGTAGGTTGGGGGGGGGGTCTGTGTGTAGGTTGGGGGGGGTCTGTGCGTAGGTTGGGGGGGGTCTGTGTGTGTGCATCCATCCGTGTCTGCTGCAAGCGTGTCTGTGTACATGCATGCATGTGGCTGGTTGGTTGGATGGTTGATTAATTATTGCTGTTTTCCAATGCTTTCTCTATCACATATTTGTACTCCCATTCCACAGCTGTACCTGGACGGGCCGTTTGGGGAGGGCCACCAGGAGTGGACAAATTTTGAGGTGTCAGTCCTGGTGGGAGGAGGGATTGGAGTCACCCCCTTCGCTTCCATCCTCAAGGACCTGGTGTTCAAGTCCTCAGTCAAGTTCAAGATACAGTGTAAAAAAGTAAGCTCTACAAATGAGAATGTCAGGAACATTCACCTCCTTCTTCTTCTTCTCCTTCTTCTGCTTCTGCTTCTTCTGCTTCTTCTCCTTCTTCTTCTTCTTCTTCTTCTTCTTCTCCTTCTTCTCCTTCTTCTCCTTCTTCTTCTTCTGCTTCTTCTGCTTCTTCTTCTTTTGCTTCTTCTAGTGATCCAAATCAAAGTGTATTTGTCACGTGCGCCGAATACAACAGGTGTAGTAGACCTTACAGTGAAATGCTTACTTACAGGCTCTAACCAATAGTGCAAAAAAAGGTATTAGGTGAACAATAGGTAGCTAAATAAATAAAACAACAGTAAAAAGACAGGCTATATACAGTAGCAAGGCTATAAAAGTAGCGAGGCTACATACAGACACCGGTTAGTCAGGCTGATTGAGGTAGTATGTACATGTAGATATGGTTACATGTACAGTATTTACACAGTATTTACACAGTATTTACACAGTATTTACACAGTATTTACACAGTATTGACAGTCCCGTATCAGAATAAAAGTAAATATGCCTCCTGTCTTTATGTCCTTAACCTAATCTGAATCCCTATGCCTAACCTTTGGGTTTGCCCGGGGGGGAATATCCTGTCCGTCTGCAGATATACTTTATCTGGGTGACGCGGACTCAGCGTCAGTTTGAGTGGGTGTCTGACATCATCCGGGAGGTGGAGGAGCAGGACAGAATGGACCTGGTCTCTGTCCACATCTACATCACGCAGCTGGCGGAGAAGTTTGACCTGCGAACCACCATGCTGGTGAGAACAACCAACAAACGGTTTCCTGGACGTAGATTAAAAACCCACCTTCTCAACCCAGGGCTAGGCTTAATCTGGGTCTGGAAAACTGGCCCTAGAAGTGCTTGAAAATGTCACAGGATTAGAGTACAACAGTGTAGATACATTGTCTGGTTTAGTTGTAGCTTCTATTATGTACCAGGAGGGCAGAGCTTGCACTTTAGGACTTTAAGACTTTAAGACTTTAGGACCTTAAGACTTTAAGACTTTAGGACCTTAAGACTTTAAGACTTTAGGACCTTACGACTTTAGGACCTTACGACTTTAGGACTTTAAGACTTTAGGACCTTAAGACTTTAGGACCTAAAGACTTTAGGACCTTACGACTTTAGGACCTTACGACTTTAGGACCTTACGACTTTAGGACCTTAAGACTTTAGGACTTTAGGACCTTAAGACTTTAGGACCTTACAACTTTAGGACCTTAAGACTTTAGGACCTTAAGATTTTAAGACTTTAGGACCTTAAGACTTTAGGACCTTAAGACTTTAGGACCTTAAGATTTTAAGACTTTAGGACCTTAAGACTTTAGGACTTGGTGACTAAGACTTTAGGACTTGGTAACTAAGACTTTAGGACTTGGTGACTAAGACTTTAGGACTTGGTAACTAAGATTTTAGGACTTGGTAACTAAGACTTTAGGACTTGGTGACTAAGACTTTAGGACTTGGTGACTAAGACTTTAGGACTTGGTGACCAAGACTTTAGGACCTTAAGACTTTAGGACTTAGTAACTAAGACTTTAGGACTTGGTAACTAAGACTTTAGGACTTGGTAACTAAGACTTTAGGACTTGGTGACTAAGACTTTAGGACTTGGTGACTAAGACTTTAGGACTTGGTGATTTTGTGACTTTAGGACTTTAGGACTTTAAAATGTTAGGACTTGAGGACTTTAGGACTGTACATTTTTAACAACAGTAAATGTAGTATGTGGTACTAAAGTGGGATGTCCTGATGTGTCTGGTCAGTACGTGTGTGAGCGTCACTTCCAGAAGGTGTGGAATCGGAGCCTGTTCACCGGCCTGCGATCTGTGACCCACTTTGGTCGTCCACCATTTGCCTCCTTCTTCAGCTCTCTGCAGGAGGTGCACCCTGAGGTTAGTTACTGCCACACAACATTGTATGTGTGTTTGTATGTGTGTGTGTGGCATGTATGTGTGTGTGTGTGTGTGTCCTTTGTCTCCTTCAGCTCATTACAGGAGGTGCACTCTGAGGTCAGTTACATAGACACATCCATCAGCGCCGTGTGGGCGTAAAACCTGATGCCTGACCTGTTTGTACTTTATAGTGGTTATTATATTGCTATCATCTGTTATCATAGTATCTATCAGTATTACTTGTCCATAGACATTAGCTAATACAGCACAAACTTCTCTGGAAGAAGAGTATGCTATATACAGCGCATTTGGAAAATATTCAGACCTCACTTTTTCCATATTTTGTTTACGTTAAAAGCCTTAATTCAGAAATGGATGAAATTGTTTTTTTTCCACCCTTCATCAATCTACACACAATACCCCATAATGACATCACAATACCCCATAATGACATCACAATACCCCATAATGACATCACAATACCCCATAATGACATCACAATACCCCATAATGACAAAGCAAAAAAAAGGATTTTTAGAAATTTTTGCAAATGTATTAAAAATAATACATTTACATGAGTATTCAGACCCTTTAACTCAGTACTTTGTTGAAGCACCTTTTGGCAGGGATTACAGCCTCTGCAGTTAGCAATCTACCATTATAAACAGATACTCATACATTGGAACTGGTCTTACAGAATTACTGTTTCTCTCTCTCTCTCTCTCACTCTCACTCTCGCTCTCTCTCTCTCTCTCTCTCTCACGCTCTCTAGGTGGGTAAGATTGGTGTGTTCAGCTGTGGTCCTCCTGGTCTCACTAAGAACGTAGAGAAGGCCTGCCAACAGATGAACAAGAGAGACCAAACACATTTCATACATCACTATGAGAACTTCTAACAGCAGGACTGGGGAATACCCATAGTACACCACTTACTACTGTGCCGGATAACAATGAAGAAAGAACCGTTTATGAGTCCTTCAGACTAGATTTTACGACTTATAAATTCTTTAAAAAAATAAATAAAAATAACGTCTACTGCTTTTACGTAATATTTGTCATTTTCAATGATTAGCAATGTTATGAGCTAGTCTGTATTAAATAGATATGTCCATTTTATATATGATGTGATAATTAATGAACAGATTGCATTTTTTGAACCTGAAGATGAATGGTTTTGACCACTTGATAATGTTGGTTGCTCCTGCTGTCACTGTTAGAAAGCACTTGTTGCACCACCAGTGTATAAAATGACAAAGGCACCTGCAAAAAAATAAATGTTTTTTTTTATCCATTTTGTTGTGCTGTTGTTACATTTGGTATTGTTGTTTTCATGTCCGACGGTGTTGTTACACACACACAGGCGAAGTGAAAATGATACCATGATTGATATATCAATTGAGCAACCTGCACAACAAGCAAAATCATGGTATTATTTCCACTTCGCCTGTCAGAACGATGATGAGCACGGCCCAGGCATTGTCTCGGCTTTGCTGTATCACAACGTCTTGACTCAGAGTAGCCTTCCATCAACCTACCAAAGGTTGCACCTGGGCAGAAACCGGTATGAATGGTAGCTCTTCAGGCTTTCAATGAGAAGCTTGCGAGTAGATAATGAGAAATAATCAGTAGCCTTAATTTTAAGTAAATATTTTTACTCCCCGAGCCATTTAAAGGCATTTAAAACCATTATACATTTCGACATCTATTTTCCCAACATCAATCGGTTAAATCGCATCATTAAAACGTTTTTATCCAGTTACACAAATAGCCGTGCTGGCTGAGCTCCGTATGCAGGCGCACCGTGACTACAATCGAGCCAAGCCTGTCTCTGTCAAATCGACAAAATAAGCCCTTTTTTTACTATTTTCTTTGCATCAAATATGTTGTAAATAGCTGCTGAGACGTGTTGATGTAAAAACATTTTCATTGTGACAGCGCTTCAAACAAAGGCGGGAGGTAGCCTAGTGGTTAGAGCGTTGATCTAGTAACCGGAAAGTTGCAAGATCCCCCGAGCTGACAAGGTACAAATCTGTCTTCTGTCCCTGAACAAGGCAGTTAACCCACTGTTTGCAGGCTGTCATTTAAAATAAGAATTTGTTCTTAACTGACGTGCCTAGTTAAATAAAGGTAAAATAAAAATTCCACCAAACCAGGATGACTTAGACTTTGACTTGAATTACATAAACTGAGTGTACAAAACATAAAAAAACACCTGCTCGTTCAATGACTATCCAGGTGAATGCTATGATCCCTTATTTGATGTCACTTGTTAAATCCACTTCAATCAGTGTAGATGAAGGAGGAGGAGACGGGTTCCAGAAGGATTTTTAAGCCTTGAGACAACTGAGGCATGGATTGTGTACGTGTGTACCATTCAGAGGGTGAATGGGCAAGACAAAAGACTTAGTGGCCTTTGAACAGGGTATGACAGTAGGTGCTAGGAGCACCGGTTTGAGTGTGTTAAGAACTGCAACGCTGCTGGGTTTCCTGTATGTATTAAGGATGGTCCACCACCCAAAGGACATCCAGACAACTTTTTTATTTGTGTTTGTATTTATTAGGGAACCCCATTAGCTGTTGCCAAGGCAGCAACTTCTCTTCTTGGAGTCCAAACACATTAGGACACTTACATCACACATAAAACAAAAGATAAAACAGTACATCATATAACATTGTTACACCCTTACATATCTACAGTACAAAATGTATAATATCACCATACAGCAATTTTACGATGTGCGTATGTGTAGAGTGCGTGTGCCAGCGTGTGTGTGCGAATGTGTGTGCGTGTGTGTGTGTGTGTGTGTGTGTGTGTGTGTGTGTGTGTGTGTGTGTGTGTGTGTGTGTGTGTGTGTGTGTGTGTGCGTATGTGTGTGTGTGCATATGTGTGTGCGTGTGTGTGTGTGTGTGTGTGTGTGTGTGTGTGTCTGTGTGTGTCTGTGTGTGTGCGTATGCGTGTGTGTGCGTATGTGTGTGTGTGTGTGTGTGTGCTTGTGTCTTGTGTCTGTACCTGTGTGTGTGGATATTCACAGTCCTCGCTGTTCCATAAGGTGTATTTTTTTACCTGTTTTTTAAAAATCTGATTCTACTGTTTGTATCAGTTACCTGATGTGGAATAGAGTAGTCATATGTAGTCATATGGCTCTATGTAGTACTGTGTGCCTCCCATAGTCTGTTCTGGACTTGGGGACTGTGATGAGACCTCTGGTGGCATGTCTTGTGGGGTGTGCAAGTGTGTGTCATGGATCCCTTCCGGGTCACGCTGCTCATCTTAGCTACTGTTGTATCAACATGGTTTGACCACGACAGTTTTACAATCCAGTGTTACTCCAAGCAGTTTAGTCACCTCAACTTCCTCAATTTCTACATTATTCATTACAATATTTAGTTGTAGTTTAGTGAATGATTTGTCTAAAATGCATTTCCTTGCCACCCATTCTGAAACTAACTGCAGCTCTTTGAGTGTTGCAGTGATTTCACTCACTATAGTAGCTGACGTGTTGAGTCATCTGCATTACATTGACAATCTGGCTTTACTCAGAGGCATGACGTTAGTATAGTTTGCAAAAAAAAGTAAAGGGCCTAGAAAACTGCCCTGGGGAAATCCTGATTCTATCTGCATGATATTGGAGAGGCTTCCATTAAAGAACAGAACACCCTGTGTGTTCTGGTCTTGAGTAGGCAACTTGAAGGAAAGCCAGTCAATATTTAAATCACCCAGAAAATCTCTGTTGATATCACTTACATTATCAAGCATTTCACACATATGCTTGATTGTTTGATTGTATTTATTGCTTTACTGGGAAGCTTATCAGAAGACATGCTCAAGTTATTGATGTTAACTCTGCACACAGTGGACTTCCTACTAGGGCATTTCGCCTCAGTGCTAACAGTATAACTCTGATTCATAGGCACACGATTACTGCATCGCTGTAGGGTCAACAGAGGCATTCAGGTCAGTTAGAGGGAAATGAATGAGATTACTTTTATGGGTTACTTTATGGGTTACTGTAATATCCATGTACTCCACATTATTGTGACAAAAAGAGAAACTCTATGTCCAGTTTAACATTTTTTTTTTTTTTTACAGAGACGGTGCAAAATTCCAATCCTTATTGGTTAAAACAATATTATTCCTCCCATTCAATTTCCTCATTCTTAACATTTTGGCCAATCGATCACTGTGGGCGGGAATATCAGGGGAGGAGCAGGATATTTCTGAGAGTCACAGAGTTGATAGGGATTCAGACCTGTCAATCACTCAATATGTGATTGGGCACTCAGGCACCCACAGTTTACAGGTGTGAATGAACTGCTAGCCAGCTGACTATTACTCGGCAGAAACTCAATACTTATTGACTATTTGCCACAAAGAGGATTTCATCAGATCTTGGGATCAGACGCTGTAATATAAAGTGGTTGTGATATTAAAGTGAAATGCACAAGAGCCAGATATGGGCAGGTAACGAAAATGTGACACATTTTTGAGGAAGAATTGTATAAAGACATATGTTCCCTGAAAACTACAATGGGGAATACAATGTTAGAACCGTCTTTGTATATAAGTAACCCGTATTTAAATGAGGAGCTGTCTGTGGCAGAAGTTAAGAAGGTGATTGAAGCTGCAAAAAAATGGGAAAGCGTTTGGCATTGATGAACTGCCTAATGAGGTTTTAAAATCCAATAAATTAATTGATTTATAAAATATGATTGGCTCCAAATTTGTTTTTGAGTACAGTATACTGCCATCCATTTGGTATAAGTCTATAGAGAATCCCATTCCCAAATCTTTAACTGAACTATAGAGGTATAAGTTAACTAGGGCCTGTAAATTACATTCATCCATCCTCAACAGGCTAATGAGGCTGCTCAGTCCGGAGCCTCCGGCAACGAGGCTGCTCAGTCCGGAGCCTCCGGCAACGAGGCTGCTCAGTCCGGAGCCTCCGGCAACGAGGCTGCTCAGTCCGGAGCCTCCGGCAACGAGGCTGCTCAGTCCGGAGCCTCCGGCAACGAGGCTGCTCAGTCCGGAGCCTCCGGCAACGAGGCTGCTCAGTCCGGAGCCTCCGGCAACGAGGCTGCTCCTCTTTTGGAGGATCAAAACATCCTGGTGGAAAAACAAAAATGTTTTTCGTAAATCCAGCGCCTGTATAAATCATATCTTCTCGTACAATAAATATGTAATGAAGAGAAGCCTATTTTTGCATATTTCATTGATTTCCAGAAAGCTTTTGATTGTGTAAATAGGGATATTTTAGCCTATAGTTTGTTAAAGACAGGGGTTGATGGGAAATTTTATCACGCAATCAAGTCTCTTTACAAAGTACCAATTGCTTGTGTGCGTGTTAATGAATATGGTGCAAAAAACAAAGAGACTCCTTATCACCGACTTTATTTGCTTTATTTATGAATTATTTGGCAAAAGAAAGTTAAATGTTGGAGTAGGATATGATGATGATGATGATGATGATGAAATGCTAAGTATCCTTTTATATGTTGATGTTATTTTGACGGCAGAAACTGAACAAGACCTGCCAAACATGTTGTGTGCAGTCAGTTGGTGTAAAGGATGGAGACTCATGATCAACCAGACATAAAACACAGATCATGACGTTTAGAAAACCAGCTACTAAGAGTAGTGTCCACAAGTTTGCACCTATACTTGCAATAACTGGGGATATGGGCTGGGAACCCTGTGAGATGCGATGTAAGGTGTGAATGGTGAAACTTTGGAATAGACTGTTGGATATGCCAACTGACAGAATAGCTAGTAAAGTTTTTCAATTGGATCCATCCATAGGGGGAGCCTGGGCAACTGAAGTAGTCAACCCCTTTCAAGAGGTTGACTGTGAACGTCTGTACGAAAACCAAATTAAGGGAAAGGAGGATACCTAGTCAGTTGTACAAGTGAATGTATACAACTGAAATGTGTCGTCCTGCATTTAACCTCTGAACCAGAGAGGTGTGGGGGGCTGCCTTAATCAACATCCACATCTTCGGCGCCCGGGGAACAGTGGGTTAACTGCCTTGCTCAGAGGCAGAACGTCAGATTTTTACCTTGTCAGCTCAGGGATTCGATCCAGCAACCTTTCGGTTACTGGCCCAACGCTCTAACCACTAGGGAGACATAGATATGATTAAAAAAACAACTAATGCAAAATTTGAAAAGAAATTGGTGGAGGAGATTAATCATAAACCCAAATTGAGAACCTTTCGTTTAATTCAGGGTGAATTTGTGTGTGAGATATATATTATGTATAACCTACCTAAAAGCAAGAGATCACTATGTGCACATGTAAGATCAGAGATATTGCCTCAGCGTATTGAAACAGGTCAGATCTGGGATATTGCCTCTGCGTATTGAAACATCTCAGATCAGGGATATTGCCTCTGCGTATTGAAACAGGTCAGATCAGGGATATTGCCTTTGCGTATTGAAACAGGTAAGATCTGGGATATTGCCTCTGCGTATTGAAACAGGTCAGATCAGGGATATTGCCTCTGCGTATTGAAACAGGTAAGATCAGGGATATTGCCTCTGCGTATTGAAACAGGTCAGATCAGGGATATTGCCTCTGCGTATTGAAACAGGTCAGATCAGGGATATTGCCTCTGCGTATTGAAACAGGTCAGATCAGGGATATTGCCTTTGCGTATTGAAACAGGTAAGATCAGGGATATTGCCTCTGCGTATTGAAACAGGTCAGATCAGGGATATTGCCTCTGCGTATTGAAACAGGTAAGATCAGGGATATTGCCTCTGCGTATTGAAACAGGTCAGATCAGGGATATTGCCTCTGCGTATTGAAACAGGTCGGTATTGTGGTGAAATGGAAGAGGAAAGCCTATGTAACTATTGTGACCTCTAAGAAATGGAGAATGAAACTCATTTCATCCTCTATTGCCCTTTCTAGCATGATATACGCTTGCTCTTATTCCAGAAAGCACAGCAGATATACCCCGGCATTATGTGGCTGAATAGACATTTATGGATGAATATTTTACTGTCAACAATTTAGGGCTGTTTGAGTCTCTTTTCAGGAGAAGAGGAGAAACATAAATGAGGGAACAAGCAACGGGACTAGACCTACTGATTTGCTTCTCCATTGGATATTGTCAAAACCAAAATATACTCTCCTGTAAATTTAATAAAACTCACCATGGAAAAAAATAACTGTTAATTGAAAATGTCAACCACCTGTAGTGGCCGAATCGCGGGGTAAACAGTTCCAAATTTCAAACAGGCATCAGCAGCTCAGTCGCAGGACAGCTCAAACAAGAAAAAGCCATTAAAACTGTGTCAAATCCCACAGATAAACCAACATGATTAAAATGTGGTTCAGCTCTTTGAGAAAAGTGAACACTTCTCCCGGGGGGTCAAAGAGATGGCTTCGGCCATTGTTACTTAAGTTTCATCCACACCGGGTGAATGAGGAAGCCTGTGATGTTTTTCTCCTTCGGGGCTTTGATGCTTGTGACATCCACCACTCCGGGAAAAGGCTGACCCTCTTACCATCAATGGTGATGTCCCCTTTAGCTCTTGCAAGTCGCAGTATCTTCTCCCTGTTCCTGGAAACGGAGGAACCTGATCAGGAAGGCCCATGGGGGCTCATCTGGAGTGGGTTTTTGGCATTAAGGTTCTGTAGGCGTGTTTGATTTCCAGAGGTTTGGTGAAGTTGTTTATGCCCAAGACATCAGGGATCCACTCAGTGAAGAAACGGACGGGATCACAGCCCTCTCTGTCCTCGTTCAATCCCACCACATGGAAGAATGAAGTTCAGCCGAAAGACCTTTTGTTGCCATCTTGAATCTCCGGAGGAGTGTAGCAAGCATGCTGGAAGACTCGGAAGTGGCTGCTGAGAGGCAGTGTTCTCAGAGCTAATGCTAATCTTCCTAGCTGTGGCGATATCATTTGCCTGGGTTTCAACAAAGTTTTTGGTCTCTTGCCTCTCGGCCAGAGGTCCATCACTCTTTGAGAAGGTACTGTAAGTACTTAACAGTCTGTCAGTCGATGTTAGAATATTGTTTCAACATTGTAATAACAACATAACTTTGAAGAGCTTTGTTTGTTAACCTTTCTGATCTCCCCATCCCGGATCCGGGATCGTGAATACAGACTCAAGCTCATTACCATAACGCAACGTTAACTATTCATGAAAATCGCAAATGAAATGAAATAAATATGCCATCGCTCAAGCTTAGCCTTTTGTAAACAACACTGTCATCTCAGATTTTCAAAATATGCTTCTCAACCATAGGAAAACAATCATTTGTGTAAAAGTAGCTAGCTAGCGTAGCATTTAGCGTTAGCATTAGCGTTAGCATCCAGCACGCAACATTTCAACAAAAACATAAAAGCCTTCAAATAAAATCATTTACCTTTGAAGAACTTCGGATGTTTTCAATGAGGAGACTCTCAGTTAGATAGCAAATGCTCAGTTTTTCCAAAAAGATTCTTTGTGTATTAGAAATAGCTCCGTTTTGTACATCACATTTGGCTACCAAAAAAAAACGAAAATTCAGTCCTCAAAACGCGAACTTTTTTCCAAACTAACTCCATAATATTGACTGAAAACATTGCAAACGTTGTTTAGAATCAATCCTCAAGGTGTTTTTCACATATCTCTTCGATGATATATCGTTCGTGGAAGCATGGTTTCTCTTCTCAATCAAATGGAAAAATACTTGCATCTGGCTTTGCGCACCAGTTTCGACGCAGGACACCAGGCGGACACTTGGAAAATGTAGTCTCTTATGGTCAATCTTCCAATGACATGCCTACAAATATGTCACAATGCTGCCGACATCTTGGGGAAACGGCAGAAGGTCTAAGCTTATTCCTGTCGCATTCACAGCCATATAAGGAGACATTAGAAAACAGAGCTTCAGAAATTCTGCTCATTTCCTGTTTGACGTTTCATCTTGGTTTCGCCTGTAGAATGAGTTCTGGGGCACTTACAGACAAAATCTTTGCAGATTCTGAAACTTCAGAGTGTTTTCTTTCCAAAACTGTCAAGAATATGCATAGTCGAGCATCTTTTCGTGACAAAATATCGCGCTTAAAACGGGAACGTTTTTTATCCAAAAATGAAATAGCGCCCCTAGAGATGCAACAGGTTTTAATACCCGTTTAGATACGTTTGCTTCCATTTAAGAATACTTTTTTCCCCAACAGAATCGGTGGAATTAAGACACACCTGATCACACGCAAACACAGTTCACTTTCATAGCAGCCACATACAAACAGCAATGATCACTTTGCTCGTTGTATTCCTTCTTGCATCTACGCACTCTCCTTCTCTCACCGTTTCCCTTCACTTGTGGACTTCAGTGCACAACACACCTGTCTGTGACAAGGCAAAAAAACTTTCCAAGACAAACCTTCTTATCATAACCGCTAACCGCTACACACAGCCTACACTGTTGTCACCATATTATCTAAAATAACATGGTCAACATAACGAATAGAACTAATGCGTCAGTAAACCCACTACAATCATGCAGTACAGTGTACAGTCAGCAGTTACACTGACGAGGCCTGGAGGCAATAAATTAATAAAACCAAAAGCTTACCTTGACTTAAAAGATTTCCAGCATTGGACAGCCATGGCCAGCTAGCTAACATAGCATCTCTCTATTTGAGTAGGATAAACTAGCTAGCTGCATTCCTAGCTAAGTAAGTCTCTCGCTCTCTTGCTTCTCCATTTTGAAGAAATAATTTGTTCAAAAGTGTTCAACTATTGTCTTTCTCTATCTTTCAGTCAACTACTCACCACATGTTATGCACTGCACTGCAGTCTAGCTAGCTGTAGCTTATACTTTCAGTACTAGATTCATTCTCTGATCCTTTGATTGGGTGGACAACATGTCAGTGCATGCTGCAAGAGCTCTGATAGGTTGGAGGATGTCCTCTGGAAGTTGTCATGATTACTATGGAAGTCTATGGAAGGGTGTGAGAACCATGAGCCTCCTAGGTTTTGTATTGAATGTCCCCAGAGGAGGACGGAAACTAGCTGTCCTCCGGCTACACCATGGTGCTACCCTACAGAGTGCTGTTGAGGCTACTGTTGACCTTCATTGCAAAACAGTGTGTTTTAATCAATTATTTGGTGACATGAATATATTTAGCATAGTTTTATCTAAAAAGGGTAACTTTTTTAATGTTTCACTATTTTTATTTTTATAAAAATGGACGGTCCTCCCCTTCCTCCTCTGAGGAGCCTCCACTGGTCAAGTGCAACAAACCTAGAGCCTGTAGGACCTGCCTTGTTGATTGTGCTGTTAAGAAGGTAGAAACTAGGACCTGTAGGACCTGCCTTGTTGGTAGTGCTGTTAAGAAGGTAGAAAATAGGGCCTGTAGGACCTGCCTTGTTGATAGTGTTGTTAAGAAGGTATTATTTCTTTCCACCCATTTTGAAATTTACTTCAGCTCTTTAAGTGTTGCAGTGATTTCACTTGCTGTGGTAACTGACCTGTATAGTGTTGAGTCATCTGCATACATAGACTCCCAGGCTTTACTAAGATCCAGTGGCAGGCCATTAGTAAAGATTGAAAAAAGCAAGGTGCCTTGTCAGCTGCCCTGGGGAATGCCTGACTCTACTTGGATTATGTTGGAGATGCTTCCATTAAAGAACACCCTCTGTGTTCTGTTAGACAGGTAACTGTCAATCCACAATATAGCAGTGGATGTAAAGCCATAACATATATAGCAGATTATGATCGATAATATCAAAAGCTGCACTGAACTCTAACAAAACTGCATGTTGAATGCCCTTCCCTACAAAAGTGCTGAACATCTGTTGTTAATTTGTTTATGTGAAATAGCATTGTATCTGGTCAAATAAAGAATCTCAAATATAAAATATACAGTATTTTGATTTGTTTGCCACTTTTTTGGTTACTTCATGATTCCATATTTAATAAGTAGGTGTGTCCAAGTAGGTGTGTCCAAACTTCTGACTTTTCTGGGATTCTTTATTGTTTTTATTGCTTTTACTGGAAGGCTTATCAGCAGTAGACATGACTGTGATATTTATGTTTGATCTGGACTTCCTACTAGGGCAAACTGCCTCAGTGCTGACAGCATAACTAAGGCTCGTGATTAAGGCAACTCTCCACACCTGTCTGATTCAGAGGGGGTGGATTAAATACGGAAGACACATTTCAGTTGAATGCATGCCATCATATCCTCCTTTCCCTTTCATAGTGAGGGTAGCTATTGGTCAACTATTTAACTAACTATTTAGCAGTCTTATGGCTTGGGTGTTGTAACGGTTTTCTTTCGGTGAAAGAGAGTCGGACCAAAATGCGGCGTGTAGATTGCGATCCATGTTTATTAAACTGAAGCAACACGAATCTAAATACAAACACTACAAAACAATAAACGTAACGAAAACCGAAACAGCCTAATACTGGTGCACATAAACACAGAACAAGGACATCAGGACACTAAGCACAATCACCCACGACACACTCAAAGAATATGGCTGCCTAAATATGGTTCCCAATCAGAGACAACGATAAACACCTGCCTCTGATTGAGAACCACTTCAGACAGCCCTAGACTTCACTAGAACACCCCACTAAGCTACAATCCCAACACACCACATACAAAAACCCATGCCACACCCTGGCCTGACCAAATAAATGAAGATAAACACAAAATACTTTGACCAGGGCGTGACAGGTGTAAAATCTATTCAGGGTCCTGTTGGTTCCAGACTTGGTTAGTAAGCTATAAGGTCAAAAGCACACAGAACTCTATCAACTAAAAAACAATGGCTAAAAAACAGGCAAATACTAAAATGTTATCTTTAAATTATGCTAACATAGGTTATCAAGCTTACTTCAGTGAATATCATGAAGTAAAATATTGACTGTTAAAGATAGAGGTCGAGAGGGATGGGAGAGGTTGGTTGGTTGGTCAATCACACTCAGGTAGAGCCACAGGTATGATCCACCCGTTCTTCCCATATACCTCCTTCTTCCTTGTTTGCCAAAGACCAGGCAGTGTCATCACACGTATTTGCCAAAGACCAGGCAGTGTCATCACACGTATTTGCCAAAGTTCGGACCGACTGTTACTGTATCACTTTAAACCAATAGTTTAATTGCAACTTTGCCAAAGCTTAACCTGCCAGAACTGATATGATTGATCCTATTTAGAAGTCATAAAACTATACAATAAAACCAACAGTATTGATCAAGTTGATAAGAGTTGCATTGGTATATAGTGTGAAGCGTAGGTTAACAGCAGTCTCACATCATGGATGTGTATTGTCGTTGTGCCCAAACTAACCCCTGGTCACAAACTGATCAGAATCAATGTTGTTTCAATGTCACTCGTCAATGTATTTTCACGTGGAATCTACGTGGGAAAAAAAAATAAAGTTATTAATTGTTTTCAGGGTCAAATTTCAACCACAGAATTGTCATCAATGTAACCAATTTTCAGCATAGACAAACCTTGTATAAAATGTGTTGAATTTGTACCTTTGAAACGTCAGATCTTCAATGTTATGTATTCACTTAAAAAATAAGACGTTTTTTATTAAAGGCTGGGCAGCACCTCCTACTGATCTACAGCTATTCATTTGGTCTCCCATCCAGGTTTTAACCTCTCTTGGATAGGGGGCAGTATTTTGGCGCCCGGATGAAAAGTGTGCCCAAAGTAAACTGCCTTTTACTCAGGCCCAGATATGCATATAATTGGTAGATTTGGATAGAAAACACTCCAAAGTTTCTAAAACTGTTAAAATTATGTCTGTGAGTATAACAGAACTGATATGGCAGGCGAAACCCCGAGGACAAACCATCCCAAAAAAAGAACAAAAATCAGCCTACCCCTATTTTCAATGGCTATCACTTTTATTATAAGGCCAAGTCCTCCCAGATTGCAGTTCCTAGGGCTTCCACTAGATGTCAACAGTCTTTAGAAAGAGTTTCAGGCTGGTTTTTGGAAAAATGAGCCAGAAATGGTAGGTTTTCTAGGTGGTTTCCATTTTGTCTGTAGTGTTTCCAAGCGCGTGGAAGAGAAGATTCTTTGGGTATTTTTCTCTGGTAAAGACGATAACGATTCTCCGTCTTAAATTGTATCGTTTATTTACGTATTAGGGTACCTAAGGTTGGACTATAAACGTTGTTTGACTTGTTTGGAAAAGTTTATTAGTAACGCTTGGGATTCATTTTAAAGCCTTTTTGAAATCTGACACAGCGGCTGGATTAACAAGAAGTTAAGCTTTATTTTGATGCATTTACACTTGTGAAAATATTTTTGTCAAATATTTATAATTCTATAGTTTTAATTTCACGCTCTGCAATTTCACCGGATGTTGGCCAGGTGGGACGCTACCGCGTGTGTGTGGCTGTGTGTGTGTGTCAGTGCTAGTTCCAAGCTCAGGGCCAGACTACTGGGACATGGCTGTCTTCGAGCTGACTTGGCTGGCAGACATAGAAGAGGAGGCCTCCTTAACGGTCTGGGGAGCAATCCCTCCCTTGTTGTTGCGTTATGGAATTATATTTAACCGGAGCCAGTACCTCTCAGTTTGTGTCTGTTGCGTTCTGGAACCCTATTTAACCGGATCCAGTGCCTCTCAGTTTGTGTCTGTTGCGTTCTGGAACCTATCCGGTACCTCTCAGTTTGTGTCTGTTGCGTTCTGGAACCTATCCGGTACCTCTCAGTTTGTGTCTGTTGCGTTCTGGAACCTATCCGGTACCTCTTTTTGTGATTTGGAATGAGAATGCCATGTGAGTTCTAAGTTATATTGTCCAACCCCATCTATATTAAATACCTACAATCCTAAAAGGTATTATATCTCCATTACACTAACAGATACAATAGGTTTGTATTGGCCAGGCTTTTGTGCCAGCGTCACAAATGGCAACCTATTCCCTATAGGCCTCTGTTCAAAAGTAGTGCACTATGTAGGGAATAGGGTGCCATTTGGGACTCAATACCAAATCTTGCGTGCAAGCTGGCCAATTGATTAACATTTAGTTACCAGCCTGAAATAGCCTCTCCTTTGTAATACTGTGGATGTGATCATGTCTTTGGTGTTCACTGATCAACTAATGACCTCTACTGGGAGAAGAAGGAACTAACACTCCTCAAGAGCATAGAAATATGGCTCATGTCGATCTGGGCCCCTGTTCAGAAAGTGTCTCAGAGTAGGAGTGCTGATCTAGGATTAGTTTCTGTTTAAGATCATAATTAATAAGATTGTATGGACAGATCCTTGATCAGTACACCTACTCTGAGAGTATAGTCCCAGGACGTTTTTGACCATCACCTTTATTTAATCTAGACAAGTCAGTTAAGAACAAATACTTATTTACAATGACGGCCTACCCCGGCCAAACCTAAAACCGGACGACACTGGGCCTATTGTGTGCTAACCTACAGGACTCCCAATTACAGCCGGTTGTGAAACACCCTGGAATCAAACCAGGGTCTGTAATGACGCCTCTAGCACCGAGACGCACTGCGCCACTTGGGAGTTTGTTCTCTTGCCAACTCCAAAG